>NC_081528.1:322500-335000 GCF_030273125.1 Centropristis striata | reverse complement strand
TTATTTTAGTATTTAATAATGATAATAATATTTTCTTATTATTTTCTTATTTAATAATAATAATATATTATTTTATTATTTAATAATCATAATAATTTATGTATGTTTTGTATTTTATTAGTGTTTTATTATTTAATCTGATTCTTTTATTATTTAAAGCTTCCGGGACGCGCCGCCGTGCGTGCGCCGTGCGGAGCGACGTGCTGACGTCACGGCCGTGCGTCAGTGTGGAGGAATGTGCGGAAACTTCGTGTCCACTTTTTATTTTCTGTCGACGAACTAAAAAAACTGTGAAAGCTGCAAAAAGACGCGACGGGAAGCGGATCAAAGTCCGGAACCAGCCGCCGGTGAGTGTCCCCCCGGGCCCGGAGCCCCGGGGCCGGGTACAGAGGCTCCTGGGCCGGGTACAGAGGCTCCGGGAGCTCCGGGAGAAAGTTAGACAGAGTGATAAAATGGAGGAGAAGAGGAGGAGAGGAGGAGGAGAGAGGAGGCGCTGTCCGGCGCTGATCAGCACCACGGCTAACAGCCGCTCCGAGACCCGCTGAAAACACGCTAAAACACCTTAATATCACTTTAATATACCTTTATTACGGCTCTAATACCTCCACACACACGGAGACAACTTTATAAAACTACTTTGTGCACTTTAAACTAGTTTAAACACCAAATTTCGACTTTAAATCCGATTTCTGTTCTTCCGATTCCGCGAACTGAGTTCAGCGAAAAAACCTCCAAAGCGACAAAAACTCGATGAATCAGCACTAAAAGCTGCTTTAATCACATTTAACTCCGAGTTAAACACGTTAATATCTGATGGAAGAGATATTCAACATGTTTATGAGTTTATTAGCACTTTAACCCTTTAAACCTGCTTCTGTTCTTCCGCCAGCTGAGCTGCGAAACATCCACAAAACACGATCAATCTCATCAATAACTCAGTTTAACTCGTTTATGGCAAATATCAGAAGTTTATCTAGAATAAAACACGTGTTTGTGCTTCATAACCGGAAGTTTAACATGTTTAAACAGGTTAAAGTTCGTCACAAGATCCAAAGCGAAAACACGATAATATCCAAAATAACTCCAAGTTAAACACGTTTATATGATATAAAACACGTTTATATGATATAAAACACGTTTATATGATAATAAACTTAAAGTTAAACACGTTTATATCATATATAATATGTTTATATGTATTACAAGTCAAAGTTAAACGCGTTTATATCCAAAATAAGAGGTTTATATCGACTAAAACCTGTTTTTGTGATATAAAACCTGAAGTTAAACATGTTTCTGTGATCTTTGATTTATATTTTAACATGTTTATGACTTTATTGATGATGAGTTTTGGTGTTTTTATCCGCTGAAACCACGTGTTGCTTCACACTTTCACTTTTTAATCTGTTTTAAAGTTTAAAGTTTAAAGTTTTCTGCTGTTCAACTTATTAAAAACTTCTTTAATGTGAAGTTTGATGTTCAGAACAAACTTCAGCTGGTTTTACTGGTTCAGACTCTGAAGCTGCTGCTTCAACTTTATTATCTCAACAATAAACAATCTCTGGAGTTTAGTTTAACATTATCTTTAAACATGCCAGCGTGTGTGTGTGTTACTGTGTGTGTGTGTGTGTGTGTGTGTGTGTGTGTGTGTGTTAATGCAGGTAAACTTGTTGTTTTCTGGTCTGAACTGAAGTCTGTCTGCTGACCGTGGTGCTGCTTTAAAATGGCGACACACACACACACACACTCTGATACACACACACACACACACACACACACACTCTGATACACACACACACACACACACACACACTCTCTGATACACACACACACACACACACACACACTCTGATACACACACACACACACACACTCTGATACACACACACACACACACACAGCAGCGACTGAGTCATTTTACTTTTAATACTTTAAATATATTTCGATGGTTTTTACTTGTTGTGTTTTTGTTCTTTAGACTTTAAATAAAGTTTTATTAACTCGTGATTTTTTTAATTGAACTTTTATTAGATTCGACTTTATTAATCCCACAGCCGAACACAAAAATGATTTCCCTTTTAGATAAAAATAAACAATCTAATAGAAAAAGACTTTTAACAATATACTTTATACTTTATACGACTTGGTGCAAATTAAATGATTTAACTTGTATTTCAGCAGAAAGATTCAGAATCTTTTTCATTAGAGACATTTTGCCAAAAATCAACATTTACAATAAAACAAATACAATACAACACAATATTAAAACATAATGAGCCTTATTAATATATTTAGATGGTTTGACTTGTTGTGTTTCTGTTCTTTATTCTTTTATTAAAGTTTTATTAACTTATGATAAACATTAATAAAGTGTAAATGATTCTGATGGTTTAAAGCTTCAGATCAGCTGATTTTAACTCTGAAAAGTCTTTAAAAAATCACCAAAAATCCAGAAATAAACTATAAAAACAGACATTATCTTTAGTATGATCTTTCCGACGGTCCCTGAACACATCACCAGTTCTATAAAGTAACAAAACTTTAAATGTTTATTTGTGTCAGAATCTTTTTATTCTACATGAGTTATTATTATTATTATTATTATAGAGTTAAATCGGAATAAAACAGAATGAAATCATTTATTTAAACATAATATTTCATGTTCAAACTGAAACGTTTGTTTTTACAAATTTATAAAGTCGTTCTGTTTTATTTACGTGTTACTGTCACGACTTTTACACACATGAGATAATAAACAATAAACAAGTTAACTTTAGTTTGACAACAACAAAGAAATAAAAACTATTAATAAAGAGGAAAAACAGGTTCAGGTTCTTGTTCATTTTAATGTCTGCTTCAACTAAAGGTTCATTTGTTTGGACAAAAATAATAATAACAAAAATATCTGACAAGAGTTTAATTTAAGAGCTGATATTTAGACATTTATCATGGTTTTATTGATCATAACCAGAATCATGATCAATAAATCCATGGAAAATTAACAAGAAATTGAAGAAAACAAGGGTGGTCTAATCATTTTTTCATCATTACATCATTTTATATATATATATGATGTTTAATAAGAACCTTCACCTTTATGTCCCCACAGCGTCTGGTGTCCCCATAACATCTGGTGTCCCCATAACGTCTGGTGTCCCCGTAGCGTCTGGTGTCCCCATGGCGTCCCAGATGTTCTCGGTGGGGATGTTTCCTGTCGGGGTTTCTCTGGTGGACGAGGCTCAGAGCGACACGCTGCCCGCCCCCCAGCTGGTGATGCTCGCCAACGTCGCCGCGGTGACGGCGGCCGAGGGAGCCGGCGGGGACGTTGGCGGCGCCGACGAGAAGGAGATGATGGAGCTGAAGACGGTCGGCTGCAACTACTCAGACAGCGAGGACGAGAACATCATCAGGTCAGGAGTTAGTCTGGTCCCAGTCAGGAGTTAGACTGATCCCAGTCAGGAGTTAGTCTGGTCCCAGCCAGGAGTTAGTCTGGTCCCAGCCAGGAGTTAGTCTGGTCCCAGCCAGGAGTTAGACTGATCCCAGCCAGGAGTTAGTCTGGTCCCAGTCAGGAGTTAGTCTGGTCCCAGCCAGGAGTTAGTCTGGTCCCAGCCAGGAGTTAGTCTGGTCCCAGCCAGGAGTTAGTCTGGTCCCAGCCAGGAGTTAGACTGATCCCAGTCAGGAGTTAGACTGATCCCAGTCAGGAGTTAGTCTGATCCCAGTCAGGAGTTAGTCTGGTCCCAGTCACCTGTGTTGACTCACCTGTCTGTCCTCCTGTCTGTCTGTCTGTCTGTCCCTGTCTGTCTGTCTGCAGGTACAGCTATGACAACCAGAGCCACAGGGAGTTGTGCATCATCGAGTACCCGGAGTCTCCGGTGGGTGGCGGCATCGAGGCCGTGCTGGTGGGCGGCGGGGACGAGGACGAGCTGGAGGACGGGGACGGGGAGGGGGACAAGGCTGAAGACCTGTCCCGCCCCACGCCGCCCTCCCGCCCCTCCGCCGGCCCCAAGACGCCCGAGCGGAGCGTCATATGTAAAGTGAGCCCCGTCGCCGCGGTGGCGGTGGTGGACGGCGCCAAGAAGAAGAAGCCGTTCCACTGCAAGCCGTGCAGCTTCCAGGCGCAGAGCGAGCAGGAGTTCGTGGAGCACCTCGGCACGCACGGCGTCAGCAAGATGATGGTGGTGAACCGGGTGGAGGGCCGCAGCAAGACCGGCGGGGCCAAGGAGCCCGAGGCCCCGGCGTCGCGCGGCTGGGAGGCGGAGATCGGCGGTGGCGAGGCGGCGGCCGGAGACATCAAAGGGCTGATCAGGTGCGAGCGGTGCGGCTACAACACCAACAGATACGACCATTACATCGCTCACCTGAAGCACCACAGCAAGGAGGGCGAGGACCACAGGTAGGACCGGGACGGGGGCGGGGCTTATCTGGCCAGGGGGCGGGGTTTATCTGACCACCTGCAGGGCGGCGTGCTGACTCGGCGCCGTGTCTCCGTGTCTCTCTTTAGAGTGTTTAAGTGCACGCTGTGTCCCTACACCACGGTGAGTCAGTACCACTGGAGGAAACACCTGAGGAACCATTTCCCCAGCAAGCTGCACACCTGCAGCCAGTGCTCCTACTTCTCCGACCGCAAGAGCAACTACATCCAGCACATCAGGACCCACACAGGTGAGACACACCTGTCCCTCCTTCTGATTGGACCTGACAGAGTCAGAGGTCCTGGTCCAGGTGAACCTGTGATGGACGTTGTGTTCTCTGTTTCAGGTGTTCGTCCCTTCCAGTGTATGTACTGTGACTACTCCAGCTCCCAGAAGACTCACCTGACCCGACACATGAGGACCCACTCAGGTGAGTCACACACCAAGCTCAGGAACCTGAACCTGCTCAGGAACCTGAACCTGCTCAGGTACCTGAACCTGCTCAGGAACCTGAACCTGCTCAGGTACCTGAACCTGCTCAGGAACCTGAACCTGCTCAGGAACCTGAACCTGCTCAGGTACCTGAACCTGGTCAGGTACCTGAACCTGGTCAGGAACCTGAACCTGCTCAGGAACCTGACCCTGGTCAGGAACCTGAACCTGCTCAGGTACCTGAACCTGCTCAGGTACCAGAACCTGGTTAGGAACCTGAACCTGCTCAGGTACCAGAACCTGGTCAGGAACATGAACCTGCTCAGGTACCTGAACCTGCTCAGGTACCAGAACCTGGTCAGGAACCTGAACCTGCTCAGGAACCTGAACCTGCTCAGGTACCAGAACCTGGTCAGGAACCTGAACCTGCTCAGGAACCTGGACCTGCTCAGGTACCTGAACCTGCTCAGGAACCTGAACCTGCTCAGGTACCTGAACCTGCTCAGGTACCTGAACCTGCTCAGGTACCAGAACCTGGTCAGGAACCTGAACCTGGTCAGGAACCTGAACCTGCTCAGGAACCTGAACCTGCTCAGGTACCTGAACCTGCTCAGGTACCAGAACCTGGTCAGGAACCTGAACCTGCTCAGGAACCTGAACCTGCTCAGGTACCAGAACCTGGTCAGGAACCTGAACCTGCTCAGGAACCTGGACCTGCTCAGGTACCTGAACCTGCTCAGGTACCAGAACCTGGTCAGGAACCTGAACCTGCTCAGGAACCTGAACCTGCTCAGGTACCAGAACCTGGTCAGGAACCTGAACCTGCTCAGGAACCTGGACCTGCTCAGGTACCTGAACCTGCTCAGGAACCTGAACCTGCTCAGGTACCTGAACCTGCTCAGGTACCTGAACCTGCTCAGGTACCAGAACCTGGTCAGGAACCTGAACCTGGTCAGGAACCTGAACCTGCTCAGGAACCTGAACCTGCTCAGGTACCTGAACCTGCTCAGGTACCTGAACCTGCTCAGGAACCTGAACCTACTCAGGTACCTGAACCTGCTCAGGATGTTGTTGATGAAGTCTTGTTGTTCTCGTCTCACTGTGAAATGTCTTTTGTTCTCTCTGAAGCCGTCGTTGTTGGATGAACATGGTAAAGACATCTGCAGTAGAAGTTCACGTTATGACTCCTGTGTGGTTGTCTGAAGTGTGTTGTTGTTGTTGTTGTTTACCTGTCTGAAGTGTGTTGTTGTGTTGTGGACCTGAGTCTTCCTGCATGGTCAGTTGTTTGGTTGCTTGCCTCCTGCTTGGTCCCGTGTTCATCGTGTCCTTCCTGTGTCCAGGTGAGCGTCCCTTTAAGTGTGAGAGCTGTAACTACCTGGCGGCCAACCAGCACGAGGTGACGCGCCACGCCCGGCAGGTCCACAACGGGCCCAAACCGCTGTCCTGCCCGTACTGCGAGTACAAGACCGCCGACCGCAGCAACTTCAAGAAGCACGTGGAGCTCCACCTGAACCCTCGCCAGTTCCTCTGCCCGCTCTGCAAGTACGCCGCCTCCAAGAAGTGCAACCTGCAGTACCACATCAAGTCTCGGCACGCCGGCTGCCCCGTCGCCATGGACATCTCCAAGGTCAAGCTGAGGGTGAAGAAGCCCGGAGCCGACGGCGCCGAGGACGACTCCAGAGCGAGCAAGTTCGACAACTCGTCTGACGTGGACGAGGACTTCGAGCTGGACGACGTTGACGAGGAGGACGAGATCGTGGACTCCAGCCCCATCAACCTGTCCATCAAGAAGAGCGGACGGTCCGGTGGCGCCGCAGCAACGCCGCCGAGCAGCGAGGCGCCCGACAAGACTCCCGACAAGACTCCAAAGAAACCCAGCGGCACCGCACAGAAAGTCAAAGAGAAGGTGGAACCAGAGAAGAAGGTCACAACAAGGCAGAAGAAGGCCGAGAAGGTCAGCGAGACTCTTCCAGAGACGGAGACGGTGACGGTCAACACCGACAAGACGAAGAGACGCAGCAAGAAGCTGCCGGCGGAGAAAACACCACCAGTCCAGGACCAAGCAGCAACAGAGAGACCAGAGAAAGACCAAAGACCAGAAGACAGGAGTGAACCGAGCCACAAAGAGGAGAAACGGGAAGAACCGCTCAAGAACCGGCCTGAGAAGGACAAAGAACAGCAGAAGAAGGAGAACAAAAGTGTCAACAAGCAGAGAAAGTCCAAGAAGTCAGAGAAAACTCCAGAACGAGTCAAAGAAGCTGCGCAGAAACCAGACAGTCCAGAGAAAACTCCAGAACGAGTCAAAGAAGCTGCGCAGAAACCAGACAGTCCAGAGAAAACCCCCGAGCCCGTCAGAGAGTCTCAGAAGCCTGCGAAGGAGAAGGTGGTGAAGGAAAAGTCTGCGAAGAGGAAAGCAGCCGAGGCTCTGGATCTGTCCAGTAGGTCCTCGTCCGAGACGCCCTCCAAGACGAGACGGCTGAAAGGCTCCGTGGCGGAGAAGCTGCAGGCGAAACCTGCTGCAGAAGACCCGAAGAAGACCGGTTCTGCAGCTCCGGACCGTTCCGACAGCACGACTCCTGTGAAGCAGAAGAATACCAGGAGACCCAGCAAGAGATCTGCCGGCCTCCAGCAGCCAGAACCAGCCAAGGACCAGGAGACTTCAGTCAGCAGTTCACCCGCTCAGCCTGCCCCGACCCCGGCCGCCTCCGACCCCCCGACAGGAAGCAGCCCCGCCCCGGAGAACGCCTCCACCGAGGAACCCGCTCCGACGGAACAGAGTCCGGAGCCGATGGAGGTTTCAGGTGAAGACACGCCGTCTCCGGCCGAAGACCGGCCCACTCCGACGTTCCTCAAACCCACCTCGCCTCCTCTGGTGCTGCTGGCGCCGCGGAGCAAACCCGCCGCCGACCCGGAGGACGACGAGGGGATCCACAGCAGCCACGAGGGCGGCAGCGACATCAGCGACAGCGCCTCGGAGGGCAGCGACGACTCCGGCCTGCACGGGAACGGCGCCGGCTCGGGGAAGATGGCCAACGACCCCGAGACGCCCACGGACGAGATCCCCACGCCCACAGAGCTCAAGGGCCACCTGTGCATCTTCTGCGACCGCACCTTCCCCCTGGAGGCGGAGTACCGGCGCCACCTCAACCGCCACCTCGTCAACGTCTACTACATGGACGCCGCCAAACAGAAATGAGACGCGGAGCAGCCGGGTCAGAACCTCGGCTGATCCCAGAACGGACAGAAAAGTGACTTCAGCTGTCTGTAAGATGTTTCTATAAACTCACTGTAATACTCAGCGCTTTGATACATCTAGATATATATATCTAGACATAGATCTATATATATATATATCTAGATCTATGTCTAGATATATATATCTAGATCTATATATCTAGATATATATATCTAGATATATATATCTAGATCTATGTCTAGATATCTATATCTAGACATAGATCTAGATATATATATCTAGACATATGTCTAGATATATATCTCTAGAGATACCTCTAGATATCTAGACATAGATATCTATAGATCTGATTTGATCAGTAAATCTTTACATTAATCTGCTGCTGGTGAAAAGTAAAAAAAAAAAAAAAAGTTTCCCTTTGAGAGTTTCAATTTTTGTCCAGACCCCTTCAGTAGAGGTCCAGACTCCTTCAGTAGAGGTCTAGACCCCTTCAGTAGAGGTCTAGACTCCTTCAGTAGAGGTCCGGACTCCTTCAGTAGAGGTCCGGACCCCTTCAGTAGAGGTCTAGACCCCTTCAGTAGAGGTCCAGACCCCTTCAGTAGAGGTCTAGACCCCTTCAGTAGAGGTCCAGACCCCTTCAGTAGAGGTCCAGGTGGTCTAGACCCCTTCAGTAGAGGTCCGGACCCCTTCAGTAGAGGTCTAGACCCCTTCAGTAGAGGTCCAGGTGGTCTGGAGATGTCCCCCTTGTGTCCATCCTGACAGCTTCTCTTCATAGAAATCTGAGTTTTTATCCATAAAACCAACGATGAGAAGAACAGATAATAAAGAAACAGATTCATCAACATCACGTCGCTTGTTTACTGTTTGTTTACTGTTTGTTTTCTGTTTGTATCATCATGTTTCCATATATTTGAATAGTTTGGATCCTTTTTAAATCTTGTTTCTGCTGATTTCACTTCAGTTTGAATCTGATAAAACCTTTCGGTGCCTTCGACAATCAGCTGATCTCCAGTTCTGACGGTTAATAATCACTTTATTTTATCTCCATGTTCCACTTAAACTCTGTAAATATTTCTGTGCAATATTTGATATTTGATGTTTGTTTAGAAGCCAAAGTGACGAAAAACTCTGAGATGAAATCTGAACTCAGTGAAATGATGAAATATGTTTATCAGCTTCCTGTTTCAACACATTAAACTGTTTTTACACTTTAACTGAAGAATCAAAGTTTGATTTATGATGTTTCAGTTATTAGATCATTAATCTGTCTGTAGAGATCTGTAACACTTAATCTTTCACCTTATTCTGATTTTTTAATAAACATTTTCAAACTCAATTTGTTTTGTTATTTATTATAAACAAACCAACATGTTTAAATAAAGAGTAATTAATATTCCACAGGTCAGAAATATTCAGTTCAAAATATAGAAACATCACAGCTCAGTGTCCGGGGGGCGTTCCAACACTCTGACTGACGGGACAATATATGTCCCCTGTCTTCTATCAGTCTTGTGTCCTCCGTCTGTCCTCAGTGTGTCTTCACATCTTCTTCTTCTTCTTCTTCTTCTTCTCGACGTTGAGCCTCTGGGTCCCGGTGGGGGACAGTCCCCCGTCCAGGCGTCCCTCTGTCCTCAGCGGTCTGTAGGCCGGAGACTTCCTGACCCGCTCGCCCTTCAGAGACACGACGTGAGGCAGCAGGGACGGCGTCCTCACGCCGAAACCCGCCGCCGCCGGACCGTGGACCCTCAGAGACACCTGGACACCTGCCGCCGCCGTCACCGCCACCCAGCCTGGAGACAGACGGAGAGACGGGGACAGACAGAGAGACAGACAGAGAGACGGGGACAGACAGAGAGACAGACAGAGACAGACGGAGAGACGGGGACAGACAGAGAGACAGACGGGGACAGACAGAGAGACAGACAGAGACAGACGGACAGACAGACGGAGAGACAGACAGAGAGACAGACAGACGGAGAGACAGACAGAGAGACAGATTGAGAGACAGACAGAGAGACAGACAGACGGAGAGACAGACAGGGACGGGGAGGGACAGACAGATGTTTACATTATGAGTTCAACATATTTTAAACAGTATTTCTGGATAAATAAGAGGACAGGTGTCTCGGTGTCCCAGGTGTCTCTGTCCTTACCTGCAGAGGACATTGTGATGTCCCCGGCTGCCTCCAGGTAACCTCGTCCCTCCAGCAGGACGTCCTGGGGGACGAGCGGAGGGAAGTCCTTCATCCTCTCCAACCCTCCCAGAGGAACCTGAACGCACCACAGAGACAGAGTGATGTCATCAAACAGCTGATCATGTGACCTCAGGTGAGGACAGGTGGGGACAGGTGTCTCACCCCCAGCAGGACGTGTCCCGCGTGCTTCTCATAGACGGCGTCCACTTTGTCCAAACCGGTGATGTGAACGGGGACGAGACTGGAGGCCAGGACGGAGAACCAGCAGGACATGGCCCCCTGAGACAGGATCAATAACAGCTGATCAATACCTGATCAATGACTGATCAATACCTGATCAATGACTGATTAATACCTGATCAATACCTGATCAATACCTGATCAATGACTGATCAATACCTGATTAATACCTGATCAATATCTGATCAATACCTGATCAATATCTGATTAATTCCTGATCAATGACTGGTATTGATCAGTCATTGATCCGGTATTGATCAGTTACCTGCAGGAAGTCGATGCGTCCCAGAGCTCCCAGTAGTAAACTGGTTCCGGGCCTCAACACGAAGGTTCTGGGGACCAGCGCCTTGGTCGGAACCACTGACATCACTTCCTGTTCTGTCAGCAGACGCAGGATCTAGAATCAGGGAAATATTTCAAAATAAAATAATAATAATAACTATGATAATAATAATAAATTATAGTCATTTTATATGACTACTTCCAGCACAGTTTCTCATTGAGTCCTATGGGAGCTGGCTCAGTTTCTCATTGAGTCCTATGGGAGCTGGCTCAGTTCCTCATTGGGTTCGATAGGAGCTGGCTCAGTTTCTCATTGGGTTCTATGGGAGCTGGCCTAGTTTCTCATTGTGTCCTATGGGAGCTGGCCCAGTTTCTCATTGTGTCCTATGGGAGCTGGCCCAGTTTCTCATTGTGTCCTATGGGAGCTGGCTCAGTTTCTCATTGTGTCCTATGGGAGCTGGCTCAGTTTCTCATTGTGTCCTATGGGAGCTGGCTCAGTTTCTCATTGTGTCCTATGGGAGCTGGCCCAGTTTCTCATTGTGTCCTATGGGAGCTGGCTCAGTTTCTCATTGTGTCCTATGGGAGCTGGCCCAGTTTCTCATTGTGTCCTATGGGAGCTGGCTCAGTTTCTCATTGTGTCCTATGGGAGCTGGCTCAGTTTCTCATTGTGTCCTATGGG
Organism: Centropristis striata; assembly: GCF_030273125.1. Lineage (NCBI taxonomy): Eukaryota > Metazoa > Chordata > Actinopteri > Perciformes > Serranidae > Centropristis > Centropristis striata. The sequence continues at coordinate 323,564 of NC_081528.1, read as the reverse complement.
AGCTGGCCCAGTTTCTCATTGTGTCCTATGGGAGCTGGCCCAGTTTCTCATTGTGTCCTATGGGACTCACGTCTCGGTCCTTCATGATGCCCGGCGTGTCGAACAGCCAGTGAGCGTCCTTGGTCTCGTTGTGGCTCAGACCAGCTGGTCCCCCGGCAGCTGAGGGGTCACCTACAGGTCACACAGGGTCAGAGGTCACCAGGGGTCAGATGTGAGGACTGTCTTCGTGTCTCACCTGTCTCACCTGTCTTTGTCTCTTCTTCGTCTTTTTCTCCAAACGCCAAACTGTCCGGATCAAACTGGATCTCATTAGGTCTGGACCTGAAACCAGGACGGAACGTCCTCCCAACACGACCTGGAGGACAGACAGGAGACAGACAGACAGACAGGAGACAGACAGACAGACAGGAGACAGACAGATAGACAGACAGACAGACAGACAGACAGACAGGAGACAGACAGACAGACAGGAGACAGGCAGACAGACAGGAGACAGACAGACAGACAGACAGGGGACAGAGAGACAGACAGGAGACAGACAGACAGACAGACAGGAGACAGACAGACAGACAGACAGGGGACAGAGAGACAGACAGACAGGAGACAGACAGACAGACAGACAGGAGACAGACAGGAGACAGACAGACAGACAGACAGGAGACAGACAGACAGACAGACAGGGGACAGAGAGACAGACAGACAGGAGACAGACAGACAGACAGACAGGAGACAGACAGGGGACAGACAGACAGGGGACAGAGAGACAGACAGACAGACAGACAGACAGGAGACAGACAGACAGACAGACAGACAGGGGACAGACAGACAGACAGACAGACAGACAGGAGACAGACAGACAGACAGGAGACAGAGACAGGGGACAGAGAGACAGACAGACAGACAGGAGACAGACAGACAGACAGGAGACAGACAGGGGACAGAGAGACAGACAGACAGAGAGACAGACAGACAGACAGACAGGGGTCAGATTAGGTTTGGATTAATTTGATAGTTTTAAAACTAGAAAATGTCCTCTGGGTAAATAGTGAAAGGGCCACTACTGC
>NC_081528.1:305000-317500 GCF_030273125.1 Centropristis striata | reverse complement strand
CCTTTGAGACCCTCTGAGACCCTTTGAGACCCTCTGAGACCCTCTGAGACCCTTTGAGACCCTCTGAGACCCTTTGAGACCTCTGAGACCCTTTGAGACCTCTGAGACCCTCTGAGACCCTTTGAGACCTCTGAGACCCTTTGAGACCCTCTGAGACCCTTTGAGACCCTCTGAGACCCTCTGAGACCCTTTGAGACCCTCTGAGACCCTTTGAGACCTCTGAGACCCTCTGAGACCCTTTGAGACCTCTAAGACCTCTGAGACCCTTTGAGACCTCTGAGAACTGCGGTCAAGTGAGCCGTCATTCGCTTCTCCGTAGTCAAGCCAGCCGTCTCTATATAATGTAGTGCGCCCGTATTGTGACATTTACGGTAAATTCACTGAAACCGCTCCAAGAGAGCTGACATGAAGTATAAACACTTTATTGTCATTCTTTATCACCTTTTTTTCTGTATAAAACTCTGACCAGCAGAGAGGAGATGAAGTATTAACGTTACATCAACAGTTACATGTACAGTAAAATATTACATTATATTTTTAAAAAATCATAAAATTAAACTATCTGTTTCCAGTCACTACTTTCACTGCAGGTTCATTCTATGGCACCTAAGGTATATTATCACAAAATTACAGCACTTTTCACTGTGGAAATTCATAATAAAATGCATTTGAATATTTACTGTACATTAACAATTTTACATTAAAAATTCATAAAAATTAAACCTTCTGTTTCCAGTGACTAATTTCACTGCAGGTCCATTCTACAGGACTGCAGGTATATCCTCACACATTTACAGGATTTTTCACTGTGGAAATTCATAATTAAATGCATTTGAATATTTACTGTACATTAAACATTTTACATTGCATTTTTAAAAATTCATAAAAATTAAACCTTCTGTTTCCAGTCACTAATTTCACTGCAGATTCATTCTATGGCACCTAAGGTATATTATCACAAAATTACAGCACTTTTCACTGTGGAAATTCATAATAAAATGCATTTGAATATTTTCTGTACATTAAACATTTTACATTGCATTTTTTAAAATTCATAAAAATTAAACCTTCTGTTTCCAGTCACTAATTTCACTGCAGATTCATTCTACAGGACTTCAGGTATATCCTCGCACATTAACAGGACTTTTCACTGTGGAAATTCATAATAAAATGCATTTGAATACTTACTGTACATTAAAAATTTTACATTGTATTTTTAAAAATTCATAAAAATTAAACTATCTGTTTCCAGTCACTAATTTCACTGCAGGTTCATTCTATGGCACCTAAGGTATATTATCACACATTTACAGGAATTTCCACTGTAGAAATTCATAATAAAATGCACTTCAATATTTACTGTACATTAAAATTTTTACATTAAAAAAATAATTAAAATTAAACTGTCTGTTTCCAGTGACTAATTTCACTGCAGGTCCATTCTATAGGACTTCAGGTATATCCTCACACATTTACAGGACTTTTCACTGTGGAAATTCATAATAAAATGCATTTGAATAATTACTGTACATTAAAATATTACATTGTAATTTTTAAAATTTCATAAAAATTAAACCTCCTGTTTCCAGTCACTAATTTCACTGCAGGTTCATTCTATGGCACCTAAGGTATATTATCACAAAATTACAGCACTTTTCACTGTGGAAATTCATAATAAAATGCATTTGAATATTTACTGTACATTAAAATATTACATTGTAATTTTTAAAAATTCATAAAAATTAAACTGTCTGTTTCCAGTCACTAATTTCACTGCAGGTCCATTCTACAGGACTTCAGGTATATCCTCACACATTTACAGGATTTTTCACTGTGGAAATTCATAATAAAATGCATTTGAATATTTACTGTACATTAAAATATTACATTGTAATTTTTAAAAATTCATAAAAATTAAACCTTCTGTTTCCAGTCACTAATTTCACTGCAGGTTCATTCTATGGCACCTACGGTATATTATCACAAAATTACAGCACTTTTCACTGTGGAAATTCATAATAAAATCCACTTCAATATTTACTGTACATTAAAAATATTACATTAAAAATTCATAAAAATGATACTATCTGTTTCCAGTCACTAATTTCACTGCAGGTTCATTCTACAGGACTTCAGCTATATACTCACACATTTAAAGGACTTTTCACTGTGTAAATTCATAATAAAATGCATTTGAACATTTACTGTACATTGAAAATTTTACATAAAAAAATTAATTAAAATCAAACTGTCTGTTTCCAGTCACTAATTTCACTGCAGGTTCATTCTATAGGACTTCAGGTATATCCTCACACATTTACAGGACTTTTCACTGTGGAAATTCAGAATAAAATGCACTTCAATATTACTATATTATTATTATATAATACTGTACAGTAAATATTCAAATGCATTTTATTATGAATTTCCACAGTGAAAATTCCTGTAAATTTGTGAGAATATAACTTAAGTCCTGTAGAATGAACCTGCAGTGGAATTAGTGACTGGAAACAGACAGTTTGATTTTAATTATTTTTTAAATACAATGTAATATATTATTGTACTGTAAATATTAAAATGCATTTTATTATATTTTCCACAGTGAAAATTCCTGTAAATTTGTGAGAATATAACTTAAGTCCTGTAGAATGAACCTGCACTGGAATTAGTGACTGGAAACAGACAGTTTAATTTTAATTATTTTTTTAATACAATGTAATATATTACTGTACTGTAAATATTAAAATTCATTTTATTATGAATTTCCACAGTGAAAAATCCTGTAAATGTGTGAGGATATACCTGCAGTCCTGTAGAATGGACCTGCAGTGAAATTAGTGACTGGAAACAGAAGGTTTAATTTTTATGAATTTTTAAAAATTACAATGTAATATTTTAATGTACAGTAAATATTCAAATGCATTTTATTATGAATTTCCACAGTGAAAACTGCTGTAATTTTGTGATAATATACCTTGGGTGCCATAGAATGAACCTGCAGTGAAAGTAGTGACTGGAAACAGAAGGTTTAATTTTTATGAATTTTTAAAAATGCAATGTAAAATGTTTAATGTACAGTAAATATTCAAATGCATTTAATTATGAATTTCCACAGTGAAAAGTCCTGTTAATGTGCGAGGATATACCTGAAGTCCTGTAGAATGAATCTGCAGTGAAATTAGTGACTGGAAACAGAAGGTTTAATTTTTATGAATTTTAAAAAATGCAATGTAAAATGTTTAATGTACAGAAAATATTCAAATGCATTTTATTATGAATTTCCACAGTGAAAAGTGCTGTAATTTTGTGATAATATACCTTAGGTGCCATAGAATGAACCTGCAGTGAAAGTAGTGACTGGAAACAGAAGGTTTAATTTTTATGAATTTTTAAAAATGCAATGTAAAATGTTTAATGTACAGTAAATATTCAAATGCATTTAATTATGAATTTCCACAGTGAAAAATCCTGTAAATGTGTGAGGATATACCTGCAGTCCTGTAGAATGGACCTGCAGTGAAATTAGTCACTGGAAACAGAAGGTTTAATTTTTATGAATTTTTAATGTAAAATTGTTAATGTACAGTAAATATTCAAATGCATTTTATTATGAATTTCCACAGTGAAAAGTGCTGTAATTTTGTGATAATATACCTTAGGTGCCATAGAATGAACCTGCAGTGAAAGTAGTGACTGGAAACAGATAGTTTAATTTTATGATTTTTTAAAAATATAATGTAATATTTTACTGTACATGTAACTGTTGATGTAACGTTAATACTTCATCTCCTCTCTGCTGGTCAGAGTTTTATACAGAAAAAAAGGTGATAAAGAATGACAATAAAGTGTTTATCCTTCATGTCAGCTCTCTTGGAGCAGTTTCAGTGAATTTACCGTAAATGTCACAATACGGGCGCACTACATTATATAGAGACGGCTGGCTTGACTACGGAGAAGCGAATGACGGCTCACTTGACCGCAGTCTCTGAGACCCTCTGAGACCCTCTGAGACCCTTTGAGACCCTCTGAGACCCTTTGAGACCTCTGAGACCCTTTGAGACCCTTTGAGACCTCTGAGACCCTTTGAGACCCTCTGAGACCCTTTGAGACCCTCTGAGACCCTCTGAGACCCTTTGAGACCCGTCTAGTAAAGTCAGTGAGCCAGAGCCCCTTGTCCCCCTTGTCGGTCTGTCTCACCTGTGAGGTCCAGGACCACCAGGGGTTCCTGCAGGTTCGGGTCCACGATGCAGCTGGTCGACCTGCCGGATCTGCTGCTGCGTTGCCGGATCACAGTCCGACCAGGACCCGGTCCTAGACCCAGACCTGGTCCCGGTCCACAGCCCGGTCCTAGTCCCGGTCCTAGTCCCGGTCCCGGGGTCTTGGAGACCCGCATGGCGCGGATCAGTCCCGCGGTCACCGCTCTCAGCATCACCTGGTCTCGAGTCTTGGATCCGGATCCGGATCTTGGATCACCTTGGATCTGGATCTGAACCACCAGCACGAGACTGTCGGCGGCTTCCTGGTCGGATGTGACGTCGAACTCGTCGTTTTGTTTGTGTTCCGGTGAAATATAAATTTATATTATTATTATTATTTTAATTAAAACAAACATTTAAACTCAGATATTTAAAAGCGTCGACGCGGGAGTGACGTCAGGAAACAATACGTCATCAATAAATAATAAAAAATAAATAAAAATAAAGTTTACTCATCGTGACGTCACGGAGCCTGATCCTTTGACAGGAAGTCTCACTCTGTTTCAAAATAAAATATAAAATAACATTAATGTGGATATATAAGAATAATAAAAATAAGTAAATTAAAAACTTTGTAAATATAAAGGTAAATAACTATAATTTATTTTACAAAAAATAAATAATAAGAAAAATAAAGGGATAAAACCAGATAAATGAGATAGCTAATGGATGAGTCCTGGTTCTCCAGCAGAGTGAGACCTCCTCCTGTCTGTCGCTCTGAGGATCTCTGATCTCTGACTTCTCTCCTTCTGCTGGTTTCTCTCATTTCTCTGTCAACATGTTGAAGTTGAGGATCTTCTCCTCTTCCTCTCTCAGATCCGCTGCTGCAGCTCTCACACCTGCTGCTGCACCTGCACAGGTGAGTCCGGATCACACTGAACCAGGACCAGGACCAGGACCAGGACCACCGAGCTGAGTTTATAACCGAGTTATAAACTCACTTTGACTCAGTTTCAGTTTGTCAGCAGTTTGACTTCAGTTAGTTTCATTAAAGTGAGTGAAGTTATTGTATATATATTAATATATAATAATCTTAATAATGACGTCAGACTGAGCCTGTTGCTCTGTAACCTTCCTCTCTGTTCTCTTTGTTGATCTTTGGACTAAAAAGGTCAAAACCTCCAGTTTAAGATTAACCAGCAAACAAACTGCAGCTGGACTCTGATCTCTCTTTAATCTATAGAAATATATAGAAGTATATCTAGTATCTATCTAGTACATCTCTCTATAGAAATATATATACATATATATATTTACTGAGTGTTCTTTATACTTTCTGCAGAAACTTTATGATCAGAGACGTTAAACTGGAGGATGTTAATCCTGATTTATTCTGATAAATCAGCTGATTTCAGTGATTTTAATATATAATGTGTTTATGTGCAGCTGTGCACAGATCTAGTGCGCATGTGCGCTCAAAATAAAGTATGATCTTAGGAGGAAGGCGCGTTCACGGACCAGCCATAGACTGTGTAAAATAGATGAATGGGACAGGATCAGATTATTATTACTCATATTTATATTCCGTCTATGGATCAGAGAGAGCTGATCAATAAGTTGAGACTCACAGCGGATGTTTGTGTGATTTAAAGTGTAAACAGCGACAAACGGAACTGAGGAGGAAAACGCGAGAGTGAGATGAGAGGGATCATGAGAGAGACGTGAGAGACGTGCAGACAGACAGGCAGACAGACAGGCAGGCAGAGGACAGAGAGACAGACAGAGGACAGAGAGACAGACAGGCAGAGGACAGAGAGACAGGCAGAGGACAGAGAGACAGGCAGAGGACAGGCAGAGAGACAGACAGGCAGAGGACAGAGAGACAGACAGGCAGACAGACAGGCAGAGGACAGAGAGACAGGCAGAGGACAGAGAGACAGACAGACAGGCAGACAGACAGAGGACAGAGAGACAGACAGGCAGAGGACAGAGAGACAGAGGACAGACAGACAGACAGGCAGAGGACAGAGAGACAGGCAGAGGACAGAGAGACAGGCAGAGGACAGACAGACAGACAGACAGGCAGACAGACAGAGGACAGAGAGACAGACAGGCAGAGGACAGAGAGACAGAGGACAGACAGACAGACAGGCAGAGGACAGAGAGACAGACAGACAGACAGGCAGAGGACAGAGAGACAGGCAGAGGACAGAGAGACAGACAGACAGGCAGACAGACAGAGGACAGAGAGACAGACAGGCAGAGGACAGAGGACAGACAGACAGACAGGCAGAGGACAGAGAGACAGACAGACAGACAGACAGGCAGAGGACAGAGAGACAGACAGACAGACAGACAGACAGACAGGTACCTCTGACTGCAGGGAGCATTTCAAGGCGGAGCTCACCAGACGGTGAGGAGTCTGTTAGATTGACTCATGGGCACCATTATTATTATTATTATTATTATTATTATTATTATTATTATTTATTTTATTATTATTATTATTATTATTATTATTATTTTATTATTATTATTTATTTTATTATTATTATTATTATTATTATTATTTTATTATTATTATTTATTTTATTATTATTATTATTATTATTATTATTTTATTATTTTTATTATTATTATTATTATTATTATTATTGATGACGGCCATGAAGCACACTTCATTCAGCCTCTTAAAACTCCTCAAACTGGAGTCCATAAATCCATAAAAACTCCCTTTAAATGATTTCCATTGATTTATGACTCTGCTGCACCAGAGTCCCAAAAAAAAACTCATATTAACATTTATTTTTATTTCAGTTTGTCTTGTTTGTTGTCCTGCAGTGATGTAAAGTGACCAGCAGGAGGCAGATGTCTCCTGTCTCTGGTCTGTCTGTCCTGTTGGTTTCCTGTTTGTTGTCCTGTTTGTTTCCTGTTTGTTTCCTGTTTGTTGTCCTGTTTGTTTCCTGTTTGTTTTCCTGTTTGTTTCCTGTTTGTTGTCCTGTTTGTTTCCTGTTTGTTGTCCTGTTTGTTGTCCTGTTTGTTGTCCTGTTTGTTTCCTGTTTGTTTCCTGTTTGTTTCCTGTTTGTTGTCCTGTTTGTTTCCTGTTTGTTGTCCTGTTTGTTTCCTGTTTGTTGTCCTGTTTGTTTCCTGTTTGTTGTCCTGTTTGTTTCCTGTTTGTTTCCTGTTTGTTGTCCTTTTTGTTTCCTGTTTGTTGTCCTGTTTGTTGTCCTGTTTGTTTCCTGTTTGTTGTCCTGTTTGTTTCCTGTTTGTTTCCTGTTTGTTTCCTGTTTGTTGTCCTTTTTGTTTCCTGTTTGTTGTCCTGTTTGTTTCCTGTTTGTTGTCCTGTTTGTTTCCTGTTTGTTGTCCTGTTTGTTTCCTGTTTGTTTCCTGTTTGTTTCCTGTTTGTTGTCCTGTTTGTTTCCTGTTTGTTGTCCTGTTTGTTTCCTGTTTGTTTCCTGTTTGTTGTCCTGTTTGTTTCCTGTTTGTTTCCTGTTTGTTTCCTGTTTGTTGTCCTGTTTGTTTCCTGTTTGTTGTCCTGTTTGTTTCCTGTTTGTTGTCCTGTTTGTTGTCCTGTTTGTTGTCCTGTTTGTTTCCTGTTTGTTTCCTGTTTGTTTCCTGTTTGTTGTCCTGTTTGTTTCCTGTTTGTTTTCCTGTTTGTTTCCTGTTTGTTGTCCTGTTTGTTTCCTGTTTGTTGTCCTGTTTGTTGTCCTGTTTGTTGTCCTGTTTGTTTCCTGTTTGTTTCCTGTTTGTTTCCTGTTTGTTGTCCTGTTTGTTTCCTGTTTGTTGTCCTGTTTGTTTCCTGTTTGTTGTCCTGTTTGTTTCCTGTTTGTTGTCCTGTTTGTTTCCTGTTTGTTTCCTGTTTGTTGTCCTTTTTGTTTCCTGTTTGTTGTCCTGTTTGTTGTCCTGTTTGTTTCCTGTTTGTTGTCCTGTTTGTTTCCTGTTTGTTTCCTGTTTGTTTCCTGTTTGTTGTCCTTTTTGTTTCCTGTTTGTTGTCCTGTTTGTTTCCTGTTTGTTGTCCTGTTTGTTTCCTGTTTGTTGTCCTGTTTGTTTCCTGTTTGTTTCCTGTTTGTTTCCTGTTTGTTGTCCTGTTTGTTTCCTGTTTGTTGTCCTGTTTGTTTCCTGTTTGTTTCCTGTTTGTTGTCCTGTTTGTTTCCTGTTTGTTTCCTGTTTGTTTCCTGTTTGTTGTCCTGTTTGTTTCCTGTTTGTTGTCCTGTTTGTTTCCTGTTTGTTTCCTGTTTGTTGTCCTGTTTGTTGTCCTGTTTGTTTCCTGTTTGTTTCCTGTTTGTTTCCTGTTTGTTGTCCTGTTTGTTTCCTGTTTGATTTGTTCTGTTGCAGTAAAACAGAAGAATGTTTTTAAAATCAATATTCAGTTAAATACAGAACAAAGACAAATATTTAATAATCAAATAATGAACTTACAGTGTTCGAGTCTCAGTTTAACTTTATAATAAACATCCAAATAATGTTTATAGACATTTATTTTAAAAAATCAATATAAAATGTTTTAATGTGCAACAATAAACTGTTGAAATAACAAATTATAGCATCAGTGATAATGAGAAAAGAACAATCATTTTATATGTTGTCAAAGTTTATGAAACTATTGATTTATCATGAATTAATGATTATAAAGTTTAAACAGAATCAGTTCATCAGGTTCATCAGGCATCAAATAAACAAACATGTAAAACTGTTCATAAGAGGCGGGACTTCGTTCATTCCTATGAAAGCTGTTCTGTGACACTGAGCCAAAAAAAAACAACCATCCCCACCATTACAACCATCATTTACAACCATCCCCACCATTACAACCATCCCCACCATCACAACCATCCCCACCTTTACAACCATCATTACAACCATCCCCACCATTACAACCATCCCCACCATTACAACCATCCCCACCATCACAACCATCATTACAACCATCCCCACCATTACAACCATCATTTACAACCATCCCCACCATTACAACCATCCCCACCATTACAACCATCATTTACAACCATCCCCACCATTACAACCATCCCCACCATTACAACCATCATTTACAACCATCCCCACCATTACAACCATCCCCACCATTACAACCATCCCCACCATCACAACCATCATTACAACCATCCCCACCATTACAACCATCCCCACCTTTACAACCATCCCCACCATTACAACCATCCCCACCTTTACAACCATCCCCACCATTACAACCATCCCCACCTTTACAACCATCCCCACCATTACAACCATCCCCACCTTTACAACCATCATTTACAACCATCCCCACCATTACAACCATCCCCACCATTACAACCATCCCCACCTTACAACCATCATTTACAACCATCCCCACCATTACAACCATCCCCACCATCACAACCATCCCCACCATTACAACCATCATTACAACCATCCCCACCATTACAACCATCCCCACCTTTACAACCATCCCCACCTTTACAACCATCATTTACAACCATCCCCACCATCACAACCATCCCCACCATTACAACCATCATTTACAACCATCCCCACCTTTACAACCATCCCCACCTTTACAACCATCCCCACCATTACAACCATCCCCACCATTACAACCATCCCCACCTTTACAACCATCATTTACAACCATCCCCACCATTACAACCATCCCCACCATCACAACCATCCCCACCATTACAACCATCATTTACAACCATCCCCACCATTACAACCATCCCCACCTTTACAACCATCCCCACCTTTACAACCATCCCCACCATCACAACCATCCCCACCATCACAACCATCCCCACCTTTACAACCATCCCCACCATTACAACCATCATTTACAACCATCCCCACCTTTACAACCATCCCCACCTTTACAACCATCCCCACCTTTACAACCATCCCCACCATCACAACCATCCCCACCATCACAACCATCCCCACCATTACAACCATCCCCACCATTACAACCATCCCCACCATTACAACCATCCCCACCATCACAACCATCCCCACCTTTACAACCATCCCCACCATTACAACCATCCCCACCATTACAACCATCCCCACCATCACAACCATCCCCACCTTTACAACCATCCCCACCTTTACAACCATCCCCACCATTACAACCATCCCCACCATTTCAACCATCCCCACCATTACAACCATCCCCACCATCACAACCATCCCCACCTTTACAACCATCCCCACCATTACAACCATCCCCACCATTACAACCATCCCCACCATCACAACCATCCCCACCATTACAACCATCCCCACCATCACAACCATCCCCACCTTTACAACCATCCCCACCATTACAACCATCCCCACCATTACAACCATCCCCACCATCACAACCATCCCCACCTTTACAACCATCCCCACCATCACAACCATCATTTACAACCATCCCCACCATTACAACCATCCCCACCATCACAACCATCCCCACCTTTACAACCATCCCCACCTTTACAACCATCATTTACAACCATCCCCACCATTACAACCATCCCCACCTTTACAACCATCCCCACCTTTACAACCATCCCAAGGTTGGGATAGGGGATGGTTGACATGTTGTCTGACCAGGTGACCTGTTCTAGACCAGGTGACCTGTTCTAGACCAGGTGACCTGTTGTCTGACCAGGTGACCTGTTCTAGACCAGGTGACCTGTTGTCTGACCAGGTGACCTGTTGTCTGACCAGGTGACCTGTTCTAGACCAGGTGACCCGTTCTCTGACCAGGTGACCTGTTGTCTGACCAGGTGACCTGTTCTAGACCAGGTGACCTGTTCTCTGACCAGGTGACCTGTTGTCTGACCAGGTGACCTGTTCTCTGACCAGGTGACCTGTTGTCTGACCAGGTGACCTGTTCTAGACCAGGTGACCTGTTGTCTGACCAGGTGACCTGTTCTAGACCAGGTGACCTGTTCTCTGACCAGGTGACCTGTTGTCTGACCAGGTGACCTGTTCTCTGACCAGGTGACCTGTTGTCTGACCAGGTGACCTGTTGTCTGACCAGGTGACCTGTTCTAGACCAGGTGACCTGTTCTCTGACCAGGTGACCTGTTCTCTGACCAGGTGACCTGTTCTAGACCAGGTGACCTGTTGTCTGACCAGGTGACCTGTTGTCTGACCAGGTGACCTGTTCTAGACCAGGTGACCTGTTGTCTGACCAGGTGACCTGTTCTCTGTCTGCAGACTCGTGTGCGGTTCTCTACGGGTCCCCAGCAGAAACACGGAACCTTCTACGAGTTACGGACCTACAGCATCCGTCCGGACCAGAACTCCGCCTTCCTCAAACTGACCAATGAGAAGATCCACCTGCGCACCGCCCACTCCGAGCTGATTGGCTACTGGAGCGTCGAGTACGGCGGCCTCAACAAAGTCTTCCATATATGGAAGTATGGTGAGGACACTCTTCTTCTGTGGTGGTTCCTCTTCATCAGGTTTTAAAAGTGGAACTGACCTCCTCCTCCTCCTCCTCCTGTTCTTCCTCCTCCTCCTCCTCCTCCTCTTCCTCCTCCTCCTCCTGTTCTTCCTCCTCCTCCTCCTCCTCCTCCTGTTCTTCCTCCTCCTCCTCCTCCTCCTCTCCTCCTCCTGTTCTTCCTCTCCTCCTCCTCCTCCTCCTCCTCCTGTTCTTCCTCCTCCTCCTCCTCCTCCTCCTCCTGTTCTTCCTCCTCCTCCTCCTCCTGTTCTTCCTCCTCCTGTTCTTCCTCCTCCTCCTCCTGTTCTTCCTCCTCCTCCTCCTCCTGTTCTTCCTCCTCCTGTTCTTCCTCCTCCTCCTCCTGTTTCTCCTCCTCCTCCTCCTCCTCCTCCTCCTGTTCTTCCTCCTCCTGTTCTTCCTCCTCCTCCTCCTGTTCTTCCTCCTCCTGTTCTTCCTCCTCCTCCTCCTCCTCCTCCTCCTCCTCCTCCTCCTCCTCCTCTGTTCTTCCTCCTGCTCCTGCTCCTGCTCCTCCTCCTCCTCAGACAGTTATTCTCAGCGGGCAGGAGTCCGGGCAGCTCTGTCTCAGGACCCGTCGTGGATCTCTGAGTACGTCTCCGTGGCGATCCCGATGTTGACGTCCCAGGAGAACGAGGTCAGCTACCTGGTCCCCTGGACTCACCTGAAGCATCCGCCGCAGGAGGGCGGTAAGCCCCGCCCCTAAGCCCCGCCCCCTGTACAGGTAACCTGCTATAGTAATGAGTCCCAGGTGCTGACAGCAGGTGTGTTCCAGGTGTGTATGAGCTGGTGTCCTATCAGATGCGTCCCGGCGGTCCGGCCGTGTGGGGCGAGTCCTTCCAGGCCGCCGTGACGTCACG
>NC_081528.1:262500-302500 GCF_030273125.1 Centropristis striata | reverse complement strand
TAAACAATACAGTATAAAAATGTCAAAATTGAAATTGGAAAACGAACCATAATGAATAAAAATATAAAAAAGACAAATATGCATATATATATATATATATATATATATATATATATATATATATATAGATATATATATATATATATATAGATATATATATATAGATATATATATAGATAGATAAACACATTAAATGATTATTAAATGATTGACATCTGTACATTTGTTTCTGAAATGAGTCTCAATTGTGATTTAAAGACTTGTTGAAAACAGATAAAATCTCTTTACATGTAAATAAACTAGTTTTAGTTCTGACATTTTTAACAACAGTGTTGATTTATTATCACTAATTTATACATTTTTATTGATTTATACTATTATATAATATATATATATAATATAATATATACTATTCATATTGAGTCAAATGATCAAAGACGTCAGATTCAGCTGTTTGATAACAACTTTTATACTTTAAATTGAAATAATTTAACAAATTCTTTATTGTCCTGAAATAAAAAACTCCACTAGAGACCAGCAGGAGGCAGAAGATCACCATCAGATGAAGATTTAAACACTTAAGAAGAAAGCTTCAGAGTTTACAGACTGAAAATAAAAACTAAAACCTGTTTGGAGATAAAACAGTGACACTTAACTAAAATATCAAAAATAAAAAATGGCATTGAAACAAAAAGTTTTTGCACTGAAAAATTAAAAAAATAAATAAAAAAACATTACAATCTCACAATCATGTTATTTTATTGGTTATATTTTTATTCATTATGGTTCATATTTCAATTTTTCCATTTTGTTGATGTCTGTCTTTTTTCAATGAGTTTTTATTTTCAATAATAATTCAGTTAACTGTCACTGTTTCAGCTCCATAAACGAGCAGCCAATCAGAGAGGAGATACAGAAACCAGCCAATCAGAGAGGAGATACAGAAACCAGCCAATCAGAGAGGAGATACAGAAACCAGCCAATCAGAGAGGAGATACAGAAACCAGCCAATCAGAGAGGAGATACAGAAACCAGCCAATCAGAGAGGAGATACAGAAACCAGCCAATCAGAGAGGAGATACAGAAACCAGCCAATCAGAGAGGAGATACAGAAACCAGCCAATCAGAGAGAAGCAGAGAGAATAATTTTCATTTTTTAAACTAAAGTCTGGACTCTTTTTACAAACTGCAACATACTCAGCCAAGAAGTTAGCTAAGTAGTTAGCTTAGCAAGCTGCTTAGCAAGCTATTTAGCTAACTATGTAGCCAAGAAGTTACCCAATTAGTTAGCTTAGCAAGCTACTTAGCTAAAAAATGGATATGGGTCATTTTTGCCCCATTGCATTAAAATAGTGACACAAAAAGGGATTTTATAAAAAAAAAAATGAATAAAGGGAAACACAAAATTAGAATGTATGATGATCAAAAACAAACTTATTGAAGAAAACCTGGAATACTGAATGATGAAGATAATTTATTGCAAAGATATAGAAGATAAAAAGCCTGTCGGGTCACTTTAGACCATGTTGGGCATCAAAGGTTTAACAAGAAAACTGGAACCAAAACAAACTACACAAAAGTTTAACTTTCTATTTTTTTTAAATTTTCAGTCAGAAGAGAAGAAACGACAGCAGATCAACGTTGGATTTGTTTGTTTATTGTGTTCAGGGTCGTAACAGCTCGTTTCATCAATCAACAACATGACGATCAGATAAACAACAACAACAACAAGAACATGACGAGGTGTTAAAGTGCTGAGGCTCCGCCCCTCGTCGACCAGCTGACCAATAAGCTGATCGATCAGCTGATTGATCAGCTGGTCCGTAGTGTGAGTCGGGAGCTGACGAGGTATTTTATCTCCCAGACACGTTTTCTTTCTTTAAAAAACTACAAAATCAGTCTTTGTCTTCTGGTGCTTCGAGCACCGTGATTGGCTGTTAGATGGAGCACCGTGATTGGCTGTTAGAGGCTACAGGAAACGGTAATGCCCCGCTAAAATAAAATGACTAATTACACGTATAAATAAAAGTTTTAAAAGGTAAAAACGGAATCAAACGTTTAAAGTGATTGTTGCAGTCGCTCGGCCGTCTGAAATGATTTGGATTCTTCATCGTTGGTTATAAAAACAGACCCTGACGATCAATCAAGAGAAGAAGAAGAAGAACTCAGCAGGAAGTCTGAACTCGTTCAAGTTTCTTTGACTCGGCGTCCGGCGCCGCCGCCGTCGCAGGAATCACTTGCATTGAGTGGCGTGAGGCGGCAGGAGGCTCCGCCCTCTAATCAGTATGACATCACGGCGGGAGGAGGTTTCCTCGCCGCCGCGGGTCGAGTCTTTAGCACGCCGCCACGCGGTCACATGACGCTCTCCCTCAGCGTGGCCCCGCCCTCCGCCGCCGCCGCGGCACCGCCGCTCAGCGTGGCGATCTCGATGGCCACGTCTCGCCGCCTCACCGAGTCTTTGGAGTGATAGTCGTCACTCTGGTCCTTCGCAAAGTTCACAAACACCTGAAACACAAAACACCAACGAAGAAGATCAGCAGGAGGACTGGACTTATTTATATATAAATATATTTATTAATGTCTGTGTGTGTACCTGGTCTAGGTGGTCTAGGTGTGTGGTTACCTGGGCCAGGGTGGTCTAGGTGAGTGGTTACCTGGTCCAGGTGGTCTAGGTGTGTGTACCTGGTCCAGGTGATCTAGGTGAGTGGTTACCTGGTCCAGGGTGGTCTAGGTGTGTGTACCTGGTCTAGGTGGTCTAGGTGTGTGGTTACCTGGTCCAGGGTGGTCTAGGTGAGTGGTTACCTGGTCCAGGTGGTCTAGGTGTGTGGTTACCTGGTCCAGGTGGTCTAGGTGTGTGTACCTGGTCCAGGTGGTCTAGGTGTGTGGTTACCTGGTCCAGGTGGTCTAGGTGTGTGGTTACCTGGTCCAGGGTGGTCTGGGTGTGTGGTTACCTGGTCCAGGTGGTCTAGGTGTGTGGTTACCTGGTCCAGGGTGGTCTGGGTGTGTGGTTACCTGGTCCAGGTGGTCTAGGTGTGTGGTTACCTGGTCCAGGTGGTCTAGGTGTGTGGTTACCTGGTCCAGGGTGGTCTGGGTGTGTGGTTACCTGGTCCAGGTGGTCTAGGTGTGTGGTTACCTGGTCCAGGTGGTCTAGGTGTGTGGTTACCTGGTCCAGGGTGGTCTGGGTGACGGAGTAGTCCTCTATCCTCAGCGTGTCCTTGTTGGTGGACAGGATGTTGAAGATGTGGGTGAGGGAGGTGAGGGAGGAGGGCAGCTGGTACTGCAGCATGTTCCGGTGTTTCTCCTTCAGCGTGGAGCCGCTCAGCTCCGACTCGATGAACTTCATCACCGGCTGGAGGTCGGCGTCAGGACCCGCCACCCGCAGGATGATGGTGTAGCCGTCCCCGAACCTTTATTACATGTTAATAACACGTTTATTACAGGTATTACACCCGTAGGATGATGGTGTAGCCGTCCCCGAACCTTTATTACACGGTTATTACATGTTAATAACACGTTTATTACAGGTATTACACCCGCAGGATGATGGTGTAGCTGTCAGTTATTACACTGCTAATACCCTGAACATATATCCTGAATATATACCCTGAATATATATCCTGAATATATACCCTGAATATATACCCCGAATATATGACCTGAATATATAACCTGAATATATACCCTGAATATATACCCTGAATATATACCCTGAATATATACCCTGAATATATACCCTGAATATATACCCTGAATATATACCCTGAATATATACCCTGAATATATGACCTGAATATATAACCTGAATATATACCCTGAATATATAACCTGAATATATAACCTGAATATATACCCTGAATATATAACCTGAATATATACCCTGAATATATACCCTGAATATATGACCTGAATATATAACCTGAATATATACCCTGAATATATAACCTGAATATATACCCTGAATATATAACCTGAATATATACCCTGAATATATGACCTGAATATGTATACCCTGAGTATATATACCCTGAGTATATATACCCTGAATATATGACCTGAATATGTATACCCTGAGTATATATAACCTGAATATATACCCTGAATATATAACCTGAATATATACCCTGAATATATGACCTGAATATGTATACACTGAGTATATATAACCTGAATATATACCCTGAATATATAACCTGAATATATACCCTGAATATATACCCTGAATATATAACCTGAATATATGACCTGAATATATAACCTGAATATATACCCTGAATATATAACCTGAATATATAACCTGAATATATAACCTGAATATATACCCTGGATATATAACCTGAATATATGACCTGAATATATGACCTGAATATATACCCTGAATATATGACCTGAATATGTATACCCTGAGTATATATAACCTGAATATATACCCTGAATATATAACCTGAATATATACCCTGAATATATGACCTGAATATATAACCTGAATATATACCCTGAATATATACCCTGGATATATAACCTGAATATATACCCTGAATATATACCCTGAATATATGACCTGAATATATACCCTGAATATATGACCTGAATATATACCCTGAATATATGACCTGAATATATATCCTGAATATATGACCTGAATATATATCCTGAATATATAACCTGAATATATGACCTGAATATATAACCTGTCAGCTGCAGGTTTATTCCCTCTGATTAATAATTATTTTAAAGTTTTCTGTGTGTTACCTGTTCTTCAGGTGTTGGACGCTGCCCAGACATCTGAACCTGCCGTTCACCATGATGGCCATCCGGGTACACAGAGCCTCACACTCCTCCATGCTGCACACACACACACACACACACACACACACACACACACACACACACACACACACAGTTAACATACACACTTTAGAAAACCTCGCAGTATCTGAGGACACAAACATCTACCTGTCCTCAGGTGAGTCTGTCCCCCAGTGTCTCACCTGTGTGAGTGAGGACAGTGAGGACAGTGGGGACAGTGAGGACAGTGAGGACAGTGGGGACAGTGGGGACAGTGAGGACAGTGGGGACAGTGGGGACAGTGAGGACAGTGGGGACAGTGGGGACAGTGAGGACAGTGGGGACAGTGAGGACAGTGGGGACAGTGAGGACAGTGAGGACAGTGTCCTACCTGTGGGACGTGAGGACGACGGAGCGTCCCTCCTTGATGATGCTGTGGATGCAGTTCCAGAGGGCGCGGCGAGCCTTAGGGTCCATGCCGGTGGTGGGCTCGTCCTGGAGAGGACAGACAGGTTCAGGTGGGACAGACATGTTCAGGTGGGACAGACAGGTTCAGGTGGGACAGACAGGTTCAGGTGGGACAGACAGGTGCTGCAGGGCTGCAGTACAGGTCATAAGCCCCGCCCCCTGGTGTTTATATGCTCTGCCTCTGTTTTTTTACTTATTTTTTTTAATTAGAAGTTTCCGTTTCGTCTCACAGTGAAAACTCCTACAGGTCACATGACCCGTGTGTGTTTGTGTGTGTGTGTGTGTGTGTGTGTGTGTGTGTGTGTGTTACCAGGAAGACGACGGGCGGCGCTCCGATCAGCGCCATGGCGGTGGACAGCTTCCTCATGTTCCCTCCGCTGTAACTTCCTGCTGCTTTATCAGCGTATTTCACCAGACCCAGCTTCCTGATGCCCCACTCCGCCACCTGTCAATCAAACCACAACCTGTCAATCACACACCATAACCTGTCAATCAAACCACAACCTGTCAATCAAACACCACAACCTGTCAATCAAACCATAACCTGTCAATCAAACCACAACCTGTCAATCACACACCACAACCTGTCAATCAAACCACAACCTGTCAATCACACACCACAACCTGTCAATCACACACCACAACACCATCCTCAGTGTCCTGTGCTTATTGTAAACAAACCAGCATGCTAACTGTACACAAAGTGTCGTGTGCTTATTGTAAACAAACCAGCATGCTAACTGTACGTAGAGTGTCCCCGCTTATAATAATATAATAGTAAACTGTTAATAATAGTGATGATGATACTATTGGTAACCGTGATATGAAATTTTCATACCGTTACATCTCTAGTGTGTGTGTGTGTGTGTGTGTGTGTCTGTGTGGGGACCTACGTCACAGACTTCCTTCTCGGGGACGCCCCTCAGCACGGCGTACAGCTCCAGGTGTTCTCTTCCTGTCAGCAGGTCGTTGATGGAGTCAAACTGAGGACAGTAGCCCATGTTCTGGTGAACCTGATCGATCTCCCTCAGGATGCTGCAGACACACACACACACACACACACACACACACACACAGTTTATTAACGAGCTCAACGAGGTCGACGGTTCTCCTCAGGTTCCACTGCATCCTCACATGAAGCTGCCGTTACCACGACAACAACAACAACTACAGCTCTGTGGCCTGTGTGACCTTTGACCTCACCTCTTCCCGGCCAGGAAGGCCTCCCCGCTGGTCACCAGCGTGTCTCCAGTCAGCATCTTAAAGGTCGTCGTCTTTCCGGCGCCGTTAACCCCAAGCAGCCCGAAGCACTACACACACACACACACACACACACACACACACACACACACACACACACACAGTTAATATTTATCATATAGAAGTGAGGTGGACTCAGTCATTTATGTCTGTAATTTGTTTACTGGTTGTTGTAGACAAAGGTTATTATTTAACGAAAACTAACAAAATAACGAAAACTAGAATTGAAAAAACATTTTCGTTAACTGAAGTAGAGAAGTACAAGAGTGTGTGCGTGTGTGTGTGTGTGTGTGTGTGTGTGTGTGTGTGTGTGTGTGTGTGTGTGTGTGTGTGTGTGTGTGTGTTCTCACCTCTCCAGGTGGAATCCCGACACACAGTCGATCAACGGCCGGCTTCTGTTTCCTCTTAAACACCTGCAGACACACAAACAAACAAACTGTGTGACTCAATGCAACATGAACACCTCTATAATATATATAATCTATATAAACCTATATAATCTATATAAACCTATATAAATCTATATAATCTATATAAACCTATATAATCTATATAATCTATATAAATCTATATAAACCTATCTATATAAACCTATATAATCTATATAATCTATATAAATTTATATAATCTATATAATCTATATAAACCTATATAATCTATATAATCTATATAAACCTATATAATCTATATAAATCTATATAATCTATATAAACCTATATAATCTATATAAACGGGTTAAAGGTTAAAGTAGAACTGGTACCTTGGTGAGCTGTCTCAGCTCCAGGATGTCTCCGTGTCCCAGGCCGTGGACGATCCTCTGTCTCTCCCGGGCCACGTCCTCGTCCTCGTCCCCCAGAGGACCCAGCTTAGTGAGCGTACTGACCGGCCTGCACACACACACACACACACACACACACACACACACACACACACACACACACAGGTGAGACTTTTATTCTGAAAGATACTTTTTATAGTTAATGAGAAGAAAACCATCCTGTGTGTTCTGGCGCCTCCAGTGGACAAACTGAGACACTACAGCTGCTTTAACTGTGTGTGTGTGTACCTGTGTGTGTGTGTGTGTGTGTGTGTGTGTGTGTGTGTGTAACTGTGTGTGTGTGTATAACTGTATGTGTGTGTGTGTACCTGTGTGTGTGTGTGTACCTGTGTGTGTGTGTACCTGTGTGTGTGTACCTGTGTGTGTGTACCTGTGTGTGTGTGTGTGTGTGTGTGTGTGTGTGTGTGTACCTGTGTGTGTGTGTGTGTACCTGTGTGTGTGTGTGTGTGTCTGTGTGTGTGTGTACCTGTGTGTGTGTGTACCTGTGTGTGTGTGTACCTGTGTGTGTGTGTGTCTGTGTGTGTGTGTGTGTACCTGTGTGTGTGTGTGTGTGAGTGTGTCTGTATGTGTGTGTATACCTGTGTGTGTGTGTGTGTGTGTGTGTGTGTACCTGGGTTTGATACAGAAGCGGTACTGGATGAGGACGGTGATGATGAAGAAGACCACGCCCTCCATCGCCATGGCGAACAGGTTCTTGCCGACCATGTCCCACTCCAGCGGTGAGCGGAACCGGTTCTCTCCTGGAACACACGAACGCACCGTCAGGCCACGCCCACAGGAAGTGACATACGGACTGACTTATCAGAATAAAGTAGCGTTACCGAATCTCTCGAGGGCGTCGGCCATGGCCTGGTTCTTCACCATGTCGATGAGGCCGCGGCCCAGACAGAAGTGAGGGAAGATCAGCAGAACGTTCTTCAGCACGTCGTTGATGCCCCCGATCTCCTGCAGGAAGCACACCGCCACAATAAGACTCTCACACCGCCACAATAGGACACTCACTGGGTAAAAGCTTCAGAATAAAGCTCACACTCACTGGGTCTCTCACACCTTCAGAATAAAGTTCCCTCAATGTGTCAGCCCTTCAGAATAAACCTCCCTAAGTGTGTCAGTCCTTCAGAATAAAGCTCAGTGTGTCAGCCCTTCAGAATAAACCTCCCTAAGTGTGTCAGTCCTTCAGAATAAAGCTCAGTGTGCCAGCCCTTCAGAATAAAGCTCAGTGTGTCAGCCCTTCAGAATAAAGCTCACTCAGTGTGTCAGCCCTTCAGAATAAAGGTGTCTCAGTGTGTCAGCCCTTCAGAATAAAGGTGTCTCAGTGTGTCAGCCCTTCAGAATAAAGGTGTCTCAATGTGTCAGCCCTTCAGAATAAAGGTGTCTCAGTGAGTCAGCCCTTCAGAATAAAGGTGTCTCAATGTGTCAGCCCTTCAGAATAAAGGTGTCTCAGTGTGTCAGCCCTTCAGAATAAAGGTGTCTCAGCCCTTCAGAATAAAGGTGCCTGAGCCCTTCAGAATAAAGGTGCCTGAGCCCTTCAGAATAAAGGTGTCTCAGCCCTTCAGAATAAAGGTGCCTACGTTGTTCCCGAACAGCTCCATGACGAAGGTGGAGATGCTGCCGTTGATGCCGATGAGGATGTTGACGCTGGTCAGAACCACGTAGGCCGTGCTGGGGATCTTAAAGAAGAACGAGGCCGGATACATGAGGGGCGTGATGGACCAGCTGAGGGACAGACAGACAGGCAGACAGACAGGCAGGGTCAGAGGTCAGTCTGAGACAGGATTACTATTATTATTAATTACTATTATTATTAATAATGTTATTGTTATCAGTGTTAGTGGTGTTGTTGTTGTTAGTGTTGTTGTTGTTAGTGTTGTTGTTGTCTGACCCGTAGAGCAGCAGCAGCAGGGCGAGGACCGGCAGGTTGGTGGAGGAGACGTACGCTTTTTGTTGGAAACACACGAAGATCAGAACGACCAGCGTTGCCGGGACGACGTAGTTACACTGTAGACACACACACACACAGTTAATATTTATCAACAGGATCGTCTCAATAAATCAGAATATGATGTAAAGTCTATTTCAGTAGTTCAAGTATTGATCATATAGACGACAGACGGTTCAGACATTTACACATTTAATACATTCACATTTAATGAGACACTGAATCTTTGGTGAGAGTGTGTGTGTGTATTAGTGATGTGTGTATTGATGATGTGTGTATTAATGATGTGTGTATTGATGATGTGTGTATTGATGATGTGTGTATTGATGATGTGTGTATTAATGATGTGTGTATTAATGATGTGTGTATTAATGATGTGTGTATTGATGTGTGTTGATGATGTGTGTATTAATGATGTGTGTATTGATGTGTATTAATGATGTGTGTATTGATGATGTGTGTATTAATGATGTGTGTTGATGATGTGTGTATTGATGTGTATTAATGATGTGTGTATTGATGT
This sequence comes from Centropristis striata, assembly GCF_030273125.1. NCBI lineage: Eukaryota > Metazoa > Chordata > Actinopteri > Perciformes > Serranidae > Centropristis > Centropristis striata. The sequence continues at coordinate 292,687 of NC_081528.1, read as the reverse complement.
GTATTAATGATGTGTGTATTAATGATGTGTGTTGATGATGTGTGTATTAATGATGTGTGTATTGATGTGTATTGATGATGTGTGTATTAATGATGTGTGTATTGATGTGTGTATTAATGATGTGTGTATTGATGTGTGTATTAATGATGTGTGTATTGATGTGTGTATTAATGATGTGTGTATTAATGATGTGTGTATTGATGGGTATTAATGATGTGAGTATTGATGATGTGTATTAATGATGTGTGTGTTGATGATGTGTGTTGATGATGTGTGTATTAATGATGTGTGTATTGATGTGTATTGATGATGTGTGTATTGATGTGTGTTGATGATGTGTGTATTGATGTGTGTTGATGATGTGTGTATTGATGATGTGTGTATTAATGATGTGTGTATTGATGTGTATTAATGATGTGTGTATTGATGATGTGTGTATTAATGATGTGTGTTGATGATGTGTGTATTGATGTGTATTAATGATGTGTGTATTAATGATGTGTGTATTAATGATGTGTGTATAAATGATGTGTGAATTAACGATGTGTGTATTAATGATGTGTATTGATGATGTGTGTATTGATGTGTGTTGATGATGTGTGTATTAATGATGTGTGTATAATTGATGTGTGTATTGATGATGTGTGTATTAATGATGTGTGTATTAATGATGTGTGTATTGATGTGTATTGCTGATGTGTGTATTGATGATGTGTGTATTGATGTGTGTTGATGATGTGTGTATTGATGATGTGTGTATTATTGATGTGTGTATTGATGATGTGTGTATTAATGATGTGTGTATTAATGATGTGTGTATTGATGATGTGTGTATTAATGATGTGTGTATTAATGATGTGTGTATTGATGATGTGTGTATTAATGATGTGTGTATTGATGATGTGTGTATTGATGTGTATTGATGATGTGTGTATTGATGTGTGTATTGATGATGTGTGTATTATTGATGTGTGTATTGATGTGTGTATTATTGATGTGTGTATTGATGATGTGTGTATTATTGATGTGTGTATTGATGTGTGTATTATTGATGTGTGTATTGATGTGTGTTGATGTGTGTATTGATGTGTGTTGATGATGTGTGTATTGATGTGTGTATTGATGTGTGTTGATGATGTGTGTATTGATGTGTGTATTGATGTGTGTTGATGATGTGTGTATTGATGATTAATGATGTGTGTATTATTGATGTGTGTATTGATGATTAATGATGTGTGTATTATTGATGTGTGTATTGATGTGTATTGATGATGTGTGTATTGATGTGTGTTGATGATGTGTGTATTAATGATTAATCATGTGTGTATTATTGATGTGTGTATTGATGTGTATTGATGATGTGTGTATTGATGCTGTGTGTATTATTGATGTGTGTATTGATGTGTATTGATGATGTGTGTATTGATGCTGTGTGTATTATTGATGTGTGTATTGATGTGTATTGATGATGTGTGTATTGATGATGTGTGTATTGATGTGTGTTGATGATGTGTGTATTAATGATTAATGATGTGTGTATTATTGATGTGTGTATTGATGTGTATTGATGATGTGTGTATTAATGATTAATGATGTGTGTATTATTGATGTGTGTATTGATGTGTATTGATGTGTATTGATGATGTGTGTACTGATGATGTGTGTATTGATGATGTGTGTATTGATGCTGTGTGTATTATTGATGTGTGTATTGATGTGTGTTGATGATGTGTGTATTGATGATGTGTGTTGATGATGTCACCATGTCCCAGATGAAGTTGGCGCTCCAGTACAGCAGCGGTTGGACTCCACTGATGAACTGCATGTGTTTGGCCTTGCTGACTCGTTCCTGGATCAGAAACACCACAAAGCTGGCGGGGACGAAGGACATGGCGAAGATCACACAGATGGACACCAGGACGTCCACCGAGGTCGTCACCCTGGGACACGAGACACGAGACACATGGGGACAAAGAGACGGGTCAGACACCCAGCTGGTCTCCACGGGTGATGTCAGAGGTGTGATGTCATAGTGGCGTGATGTCATAGTGGCGTGATGTCAGAGGTGTGATGTCAGCGATGTGATGTCAGAGGTGTGATGTCAGAGGTGTGATGTCATAGTGGCGTGATGTCAGAGGTGTGATGTCAGCGATGTGATGTCAGAGGTGTGATGTCAGAGGTGTGATGTCAGGGGTGTGATGTCACAGCGGGAGGTATGATGTCAGAGGTGTGATGTCATAGCGGCGTGGTGTGATGTCATAGCGGCGTGGTGTGATGTCACAGCAGGTCAGTGTGATGTCACAGCGGGTCAGTGTGATGTCATGGCGTGTGACTCACAGGGCCACCTGGCTCAGCTGCTCCTTGGTGAGGTTCAGCGGGTGGTTGAAGGCTCTGATCCCGTACAGGTGAGGGTCTCTGTCTGCAGGTAGATTCGCCCTCAGGATGCCGTTGTTCATCACGTTGATGAAGGCGCCGATACTGTGCCAGCCTTTGTTGTTGAACCAGATCTGAGGAGGAGAGGACGGTCAGTCGGGTTGGTGAACAACAACAAACTTGAACGCCTCGCGGCTCCGATCAGCTGATTCTCACCTTCACGTTGTTCTTCGTGTCCAAACCGTTGATGAAACCAGACAAACTGTCGAGGAAACGATCCGCTGCCGCGCCCTGAAACACATACACACACACACACACACAGGTCACAACCAGCAATTACTTTAAGTAACTGATTAATTCATCGATTAACTGTTAACAACAACAACGTTAACAAGACTAACAACAACACTTACAACAACAACGCTAACAACAACACTAACAACAACAACCAATTAACTGTTAATTAACCAATTAACTGTTTTGTGTCTGAGCTGGTTGTGAATAAAGTTTCGACCTTTTGTAACTCAAAGATCTTGCGGACGCGTTCGATGGCGTCGTCGACCTCATTGGCCGGCGGGAGGACCTGCGTGCTCCGGGCGCCCAATGAGAATCCTCCGTACCTGCAGAGACACATCATGTGACCAACAGGAAGCAGTCTGACTTTCAGAATAAAAGCACAAGAGAAGAATGAAAAACACTCACCTGAACTCGTTCACCCAAACTTTATTCTTCAGGCTGAAAACAGACGAGACGTTAGTACTTGTATACTTGTGTACTTCTACTGCAGTGTGTGTATTTGTACTGCAGTGTGTATTTGTACTACAGTGTGTGTACTTGTTCTGCAGTGTGTGTACTTGTACTACAGCATGTGTACTTGTACTACAGTGTGTGTACTTGAAATGCAGTATATGTACTTGTAGTACAGTGTGTGTACTTGTACTGCAGTGTGTGTACTTGTACCTCTTGCCGATGATCTCAGCGTATGTTTTCACCAGGTAGTCTGAGATGTTTCTTCCTGTCAGGTTCTGTAGAGAGTCTGTGGCGCTCAGCTTCATCTGAACAACAACAACAACAGCAACAACAATAAAACAACATGTCTAAATGTTTATATTTTTATTTATATATAAAGTGTTTCTGCGTCTCTGACCTCGGGCGGCGGCAGCCCTCCGGCTCCCGGCGGACAGTCCGGCAGCATCTTCTTGTTGCCGTGGCAGCTGCAGGAGCACGCCGGGGACGGGTCCTCCATGGTCCAGTTCCCCGAGCTGAACAGCTGCTGGACGCTCTCAGGGACGTCCGGCGTCCTCCAGTCCTCGTCCCCCATCGTACAGGGAGCGTCCCTGAGGACGGACGGGACTTTAAATAAACTCATTATATCCAGTTTATTTATCATCAGTAACAGTTGTTTACTATTTATTGTTGTTTATTGAAGACGTGTGTCTCACGGTATGGGGTGTCCGTCCATGCAGCGTGTCCCCAGGCCCGGAGCGTCCAACAGGGCGCTCAGTAACCTCTGCATGTTGGCGTCTCCGGGGGCGTCGTCACTGACACACAAACAAACAAACAAACACACAAACAAACAAACAACAACACAAACAAACTCAGTTCAGTGTTTCTACTGGTTTTATTCAAGTTATTGAATATTTAAAGATCTAAAGAATTTATTACGTTGAAAGAAAAACCTGAACATGTGAAGACAGAGAGGACAGACAGAGGACAGACAGAGGATGGGGACAGACAGAGAACAGACAGAGGACGAGGACAGACAGAGGACGGGGACAGACAGAGGACAGACAGAGGACAGACAGAGGACGGGGACAGACAGAGGACGGGGACAGACAGAGGACGGGGACAGAGGACGGACAGAGGACAGAGATAGGACTGGGACAGAGGACAGACAAAGGACGGGGACAGAGGACAGAGATTGGACAGGGACAAAGGACAGACAAAGGACGGGGACAGAGGATGGGACAGATAGAGGACAGAGGACGGGGACAGACAGAGGACGGGGACAGACAGAGGAGGGGGACAGAGGACGGACAGAGGACAGAGATAGGACTGGGACAGAGGACAGACAAAGGACGGGGACAGAGGACAGAGATTGGACGGGGACAAAGGACAGACAAAGGACGGGGACAGATGATGGGACAGACAGAGGACAGAGGACCGGGACAGAGGACGGACAGAGGACAGAGATAGGACGGGGACAGAGGACAGACAGAGGACGGGGACAGACAGAGGACAGGGACAGAGAGAGGACGGGGACAGAGAGAGGACAGAGAGAGGACGGGGACAGAGGACGGGGGTAGAGGACGGGGACAGAGGACGGGGATAGAGGACGGGGACAGAGAGAGGACGGGGACAGAGGACGGGGACAGAGGACGGGGACAGAGAGAGGACGGGGACAGAGAGAGGACAGAGAGAGGACGGGGACAGACAGAGGACGGGGACAGAGAGAGGACAGAGAGAGGACGAGGACAGACAGAGGACGGGGACAGAGAGAGGACGGGGACAGACAGAGGACAGACAGAGGACGGGGACAGACAGAGGACGGGGACAGAGAGAGGACGGGGACAGACAGAGGACGGGGACAGACAGAGGACAGAGAGAGGATGGGGACAGACAGAGGACGGGGACAGACAGAGGACGGGGACAGAGAGAGGACAGAGAGAGGACGGGGACAGAGAGAGGACGGGGACAGAGAGAGGACGGGGACAGAGAGAGGACGGGGACAGACAGAGGACGGGGACGGTACCTGATGAAGGTGACCTGGTCCTCGTACATCCAGGGCTGCAGCTCCAGACTCGGGTATTTTCCAAACGGAGGGACGATGAGACTGAAGACGAGAGCGATGCAGACGAAGACGGCGGGGAGGACGATCTGCGGGACGGACGAGACGTCGATGATCAACACGTTTCTGTTCCTAAACGTTGAACAATAATAAATAAAGAGGAGTCGTCTGGTACCTGAGCGAAGAAGCCTTTCCTGGAGCGGCGAGCGTACAGGAAACGCTTCCACATCAGAGCCACAAACTGCTGCCGCCGCAGGCTCCACCCCCTCACCGCCACCGAGCCCTTACCGCCAGACGCCTGCAGCCAGTCTGTCTCACGGCACTCTGCTGCAGGGACAGACAGACAGGGGACAGACAGGGGGACAGACAGACAGACAGACAGACAGGGGGACAGACAGACAGACAGGGGACAGACAGAGAGACAGACAGACAGAGAGACAGAGAGGGGATGCAAATCACATGTTATTCTTCACATCTTACAGAATGTTTTGTGTAATATATATAATACATAAATAAAAGGTAAATAATGAAGGTAAATAAAAGGTAAACAAAGGTAAATAATGGTAAATGAAGGTAAATAATGAAGGTAAATAAAGGTAAACAAAGGTAAATAATGGTAAATGAAGGTAAATAATGGTAAATGAAGGTAAATGAAGGTAAATGACGGTAAATGAAGGTAAATTAAGGTAAATAATGGTAAATGAAGGTAAATAAAGGTAAACAAAGGTAAATAATGGTAAATGAAGGTAAATAATGGTAAATGAAGGTAAATGACGGTAAATGAAGGTAAATTAAGGTAAATAATGGTAAATGAAGGTAAATAAAGGTAAACAAAGGTAAATAATGGTAAATAAAAGTAAATGAAGGTAAATAATGGTAAATGAAGGTAAATGAAGGTAAATAATGGTAAATGAAGGTAAATGAAGTGGTTACCTGGGTCTCCCTCGGACTCGTTGCCCTCGTTGTTGTCGTCCTCTGTCAGCGGCCTCAGGCAGCTCTGAGTGTCTCCGCCTCCGAAGGCGTGCGTCCTCCGACGCCGCGGGACAGGAAGTGTCCCGTCTGCACACACACACACACACACACACACACACACACAGGTCAGGACTTGTTGATGGACTATATCTCCTGGTGGTGTTGGGGTCGGGGGTCAGAGGTCACCTGAGGGTACTTCGGTGTCGACTCCGTTATCTTCGGCCACTTTCAGGAAGATCTAGAGAGAGAGACTCAGGGTGAGACCTCCTGTTTGTTTGTTTGTTTGTTTGTTTGTTTGTTGTTTACAGGCCGGGCGGCGGGGACTCACCTCCTCCAGCGTGGTGTCCGACACGCCGTAGCTGGAGATGCCGAGGTCGGGCAGCCTCAGGTCCAGGTCCCTGAACAGCTCCACGAAGGCGCCGTCCTTGGCGGCGCTGTACGGCAGCACGTAGGTGAGCTCGTGTCCCAGGTCCTCCACCAGCCGGGCGGCCGGGACGTGGCACAGGATCAGCCCAGACACCAGGGACACGTCCGGAGGCACGAAGGGGACCGTGGACGCCGCGGGGACGTTCTCTGAGGACGGAGACATGAGACAAGGTGAGACAGGTGAGACACTCTGCAGGGGAACCAATCAGACGCTCCGCAGGGACTCACGCTCACCGATGGTCGCTGCCTCACTTTCATGATCGCTGCCGAGTCCAGCGTCACTGCTGCTGACGGACGCAGACTCCTCCTCCTGGGGACAGAGACACGGTCAGGGGACAGACACGGTCAGGGGACAGAGACACGGTCAGGGGACAGACACGGTCAGAGGACAGAGACACGGTCAGGGGACAGACACGGTCAGGGGACAGAGATATGTCAGGGGACAGAGACACGTCAGGGGACAGAGGACAGACTGAAGACAGACTGAAGACAGCCTCGGAGGACAGACTGAAGACAGACTCAGAGGACAGTGAGGACAGCGAGGACAGAGACCTTCTTGAAGGACAGGTTGCTGGAGGAGTTCCTTGCGGAGCTGAGGGAGGCCTCCGGCTCCTTCTTGACCAGGGTCAGGTAGTATCCGTTGCCCAGCTGGTTCTTCAGGTAGAGGGAGGAGCCAACGCAGCAGAGCTTCCCGTGGGAGATGATGGCGATCCTGTCCCCCAGGATGTCCGCCTCGTCCATGTGGTGAGTGGACAGGATGATGGTGCGTCCCTGCCGGTACTTCAGCAGCAGGTCCCAGATCCCGCGGCGGGCGTACGGGTCCACGCCGGCCGTGGGCTCGTCCAGGATCACCACCTTGGACCCGCCCACGAAGGCCAGCGCCACCGACAGCTTCCTCTGCATGCCGCCGGACAGCTCGCTGGCCCGGGACGTCCTCTTGTGGGGGAGACCCGTGTCCCTCAGGATCTGCTCGATCTCACCCTTCACCTGCTGCTCAGACAAACCCTTCAGACGGCCGTAGAACCAGATGTGCTCCTCTACCGTCAGCCTGGAGGGGACGGGGACGGGGGGACGGGGACAGACAGAGGAAAGAGAGGGACGGACAGGGGGACAGGGAGGAACAGACAGGGGGGGAGACAGGGACATGTTCAGATAAGTAAACAAATGGTTAACCAAACAAATAAAACAGAAACAAAAGGCAAATAAAACTGCATAAACCAGGATACAGACAGAGGACAGACAGAGGACAGACTGAGGACAGACAGACTGAGGACAGACTGAGGACAGACAGGCTGAGGACAGACAGACTGAGGACAGACAGGCTGAGGACTCACATGCTAAAGAGGACGTTGTGTTGGGGACAGACGCCCAGACTCTGTCTGATGGCGCTCAGCTCGGTCCGGATGTCTCTGCCCAGGATGTAGGCCGTCCCCGAGGTCGGCGGGAAGAGACCGGTCAGGATGGACCTGCAGGGACACGGGACAGGATTATAGACTGGACCGGGACCTGTCCCTCTGTCTCTGTCCCCCGGACTCACATGGTGGGGGTCTCTACAACTCTGTTATGATGTCCCTGTCTCTCTGTCCCTGTCCCTCTACCCGTCCCTGTCCCCATCCCCGTCCCTCCCCGTCCCTGTCCCTCTACCCATCCCCGTCCCTCTCTGTCCCTGTCCCTCTACCCGTCCCTGTCCCTCTACCCGTCCCCGCCCCTCTCTGTCCCTGTCCCTCTACCCGTCCCCGTCCCTCTCTGTCCCTGTCCCTCTACCCGTCCCCGTCCCTGTCCCTCTACCCGTCCCAGCCCCTCTCTGTCCCTGTCCCTCTACCCGTCCCTGTCCCTCTACCCGTCCCCATCCCTCTCTGTCCCTGTCCCTCTACCCGTCCCCGTCCCTCTACCCGTCCCCGTCCCTCTCTGTCCCTGTCCCTCTACCCGTCCCTGTCCCCGTCCTCACATGGTGGTGGTCTTGCCGGCCCCGTTGTGTCCCAGGAAGGAGGTGATCTGTCCCTCGTAGAAGCCGAGTGTGAGTCCGTCCACGGCGAGCTTCTTGCCGTGTCTGTAGACCTTCACCAGGTTCTCGATGAAGACTCCGGGCTGTAGGTGGGTCGGCTCCTCCTCCATACACACCGCTGCAACACAGGAAGTCTCTTTCACATTAAAAGCCTCAGCAGACGCGGACAGGGCGTCTGGGGGACGCATTGTCTCAGTGTCTCACCTGCAGCGTTCCCCTTCCGTCTCAGAGGGACTTTACCCGACTTCTCGTCTGTCTCTCCGAACCAGTAAGACTTGGTGAAGGGGAAGAACCAGGGACGAGGGATCCCGTACTGACCTGGGACACGGAGACACCGGGGACACAGAGACACAGAGACACCGGGGACACAGAGACACAGAGACACAGGGGACACGGAGACACCGGGGACACAGAGACACCGGGGACACAGAGACACAAAGACACCGGGACACAGAGACACCGGGGACACAGAGACACCAGGACACAGAGACACCGGGGACACAGAGACACCAGGGACACAGAGACAGAGAGAAAGACAGAGGACACATTAATATGTTGTTTATAACACTGAATCTGTCCCGTTGTGGGACTATTGAAGGAATAACTGATTTGATTTGGGTCCAGGTCCAGGTCCTGGTCCTGGTCCAGGTCCAGGTCCTGGTCCTGGTCCAGGTCTGGTTTCTGACCTGGGAAGACGGCCTCCAGGTACCAGGTGAGGAGTCCGTAGAGGACGGAGTCTGCGTACATCATGATGATGGCCGTCCTCAGGCTGAAGTCGTCCTCCTCCAGCGGGCTGGACACCAGGTTGGACCACTGGATGCCCACGCCCTGCTCCTCAAACAGAGCAAAGTACTCACAGCCGAACCCGAACGCCACGGGGGACAGGAGGCTCTGAGGGGACAGGTGAGAGGGACAGGTGAGGAGGGACAGGTGAGGAGGGACAGGTGAGAGGGACAGGTGAGAGGGACAGGTGAGGAGGGACAGGTGAGGAGGGACAGGTGAGGAGAGACAGGTGAGGAGGGACAGGTGAGGAGGGACAGGTGAGAGGGACAGGTGAGAGGGACAGGTGAGGAGGGACAGGTGAGGAGGGACAGGTGAGGAGAGACAGGTGAGGAGAGACAGGTCAGGAGGGACAGGTCAGGAGGGACAGGTGAGGAGAGACAGGTCAGGAGGGACAGGTGAGGAGAGACAGGTGAGGAGGGACAGGTGAGAGGGACAGGTGAGAGGGACAGGTGAGGAGGGACAGGTGAGGAGGGACAGGTGAGAGGGACAGGTGAGAGGGACAGGTGAGGAGGGACAGGTGAGGAGGGACAGGTGAGGAGAGACAGGTGAGGAGAGACAGGTCAGGAGGGACAGGTGAGGAGGGACAGGTGAGGAGAGACAGGTGAGGAGGGACAGGTCAGGAGGGACAGGTGAGGAGAGACAGGTCAGGAGAGACAGGTGAGGAGGGACAGGTGAGGAGAGACAGGTGAGGAGGGACAGGTGAGAGGGACAGGTGAGGAGGGACAGGTGAGGAGGGACAGGTGAGGAGGGACAGGTGAGAGGGACAGGTGAGAGGGACAGGTGAGGAGGGACAGGTGAGGAGGGACAGGTGAGGAGAGACAGGTGAGGAGAGACAGGTCAGGAGGGACAGGTGAGGAGGGACAGGTGAGGAGAGACAGGTGAGGAGGGACAGGTCAGGAGGGACAGGTGAGGAGAGACAGGTCAGGAGAGACAGGTGAGGAGGGACAGGTCAGGAGGGACAGGTGAGGAGAGACAGGTCAGGAGGGACAGGTGAGGAGAGACAGGTGAGGAGGGACAGGTGAGAGGGACAGGTGAGAGGGACAGGTGAGGAGGGACAGGTGAGGAGGGACAGGTGAGGAGAGACAGGTGAGGAGAGACAGGTCAGGAGGGACAGGTGAGGAGGGACAGGTGAGGAGAGACAGGTGAGGAGGGACAGGTCAGGAGGGACAGGTGAGGAGAGACAGGTCAGGAGGGACAGGTGAGGAGAGACAGGTGAGGAGGGACAGGTCAGGAGGGACAGGTGAGGAGAGACAGGTGAGAGGGACAGGTGAGAGGGACAGGTGAGGAGGGACAGGTGAGGAGAGACAGGTGAGGAGAGACAGGTGAGAGGGACAGGTGAGGAGGGACAGGTGAGGAGGGACAGGTGAGGAGAGACAGGTGAGGAGAGACAGGTGAGGAGGGACAGGTGAGGAGGGACAGGTGAGGAGAGACAGGTGAGGAGAGACAGGTGAGGAGAGACAGGTCAGGAGGGACAGGTGAGGAGAGACAGGTCAGGAGGGACAGGTGAGGAGAGACAGGTGAGGAGGGACAGGTGAGAGGGACAGGTGAGAGGGACAGGTGAGGAGGGACAGGTGAGGAGGGACAGGTGAGGAGAGACAGGTGAGGAGAGACAGGTCAGGAGGGACAGGTCAGGAGGGACAGGTGAGGAGGGACAGGTGAGGAGAGACAGGTGAGGAGGGACAGGTCAGGAGGGACAGGTGAGGAGAGACAGGTCAGGAGGGACAGGTGAGGAGAGACAGGTGAGGAGGGACAGGTCAGGAGGGACAGGTGAGGAGAGACAGGTGAGAGGGACAGGTGAGAGGGACAGGTGAGAGGGACAGGTGAGGAGGGACAGGTGAGGAGAGACAGGTGAGGAGAGACAGGTGAGAGGGACAGGTGAGGAGGGACAGGTGAGGAGGGACAGGTGAGGAGAGACAGGTGAGGAGAGACAGGTGAGGAGGGACAGGTGAGGAGGGACAGGTGAGGAGAGACAGGTGAGGAGAGACAGGTGAGGAGGGACAGGTCAGGAGGGACAGGTGAGGAGAGACAGGTCAGGAGGGACAGGTGAGGAGAGACAGGTGAGGAGGGACAGGTCAGGAGGGACAGGTGAGGAGAGACAGGTGAGAGGGACAGGTGAGAGGGACAGGTGAGAGGGACAGGTGAGGAGGGACAGGTGAGGAGAGACAGGTGAGGAGAGACAGGTGAGAGGGACAGGTGAGGAGGGACAGGTGAGGAGGGACAGGTGAGGAGAGACAGGTGAGGAGAGACAGGTGAGGAGGGACAGGTGAGGAGGGACAGGTGAGGAGAGACAGGTGAGGAGAGACAGGTGAGGAGGGACAGGTCAGGAGGGACAGGTGAGGAGAGACAGGTGAGAGGGACAGGTGAGAGGGACAGGTGAGGAGGGACAGGTGAGGAGGGACAGGTGAGAGGGACAGGTGAGAGGGACAGGTGAGGAGGGACAGGTGAGGAGGGACAGGTGAGGAGAGACAGGTGAGGAGGGACAGGTGAGAGGGACAGGTGAGGAGGGACAGGTGAGGAGGGACAGGTGAGGAGAGACAGGTGAGGAGGGACAGGTGAGGAGAGACAGGTGAGGAGGGACAGGTGAGGAGAGACAGGTGAGGAGGGACAGGTGAGGAGGGACAGGTGAGGAGAGACAGGTGAGGAGGGACAGGTGAGGAGGGACAGGTGAGGAGGGACAGGTGAGCGGCGAGCTTACGGCGAAGACTTTGGCGCCGAAGCCGATGTAGTCCTGCCAGGCCACACAGAGGACGTAGGGCAGGTAGAGCGTGAAGTAGATGATCCCGCCGCACGCCGCCGCCAGGTTGGCGCGGGCGAACGCCGTGCTGAGCAGGAAGCACTGCATGATGGTTACCACGGCGAACGAGCCCATGAACAGGAAGACCACGCCGGGGTCGCTGTACGGCAGCAGGTTCCCCTTCTGGAGACACAGACAGGTGGACAAGAGTTTAACATTTAAAGACACATGTAGAGATATAAGAATGAAATATAAAAAATAAGACTAGAAACAAGCAGATAAAAGACTAGAAACTAGCAGAGAAAAGACTAGAAACTAGCAGAGAAAAGACTAGAAACTAGCAGAGAAAAGACTAGAAACAAGCAGAGAAAAGACTAGAAACTAGCAGAGAAAAGACTAGAAACAAGCAGATAAAAGACTAGAAACAAGCAGAGAAAAGACTAGAAACTAGCAGAGAAAAGACTAGAAACTAGCAGAGAAAAGACTAGAAACAAGCAGAGAAAAGACTAGAAACTAGCAGAGAAAAGACTAGAAACTAGCAGAGAAAAGACTAGAAACTAGCAGAGAAAAGACTAGAAAGAGGTTTGTTCCTAATATGTAATAAAGACTCTGTGTGATTATTTATGGTTTGTTTCTAATAAAGACTGTGTGATTATTTATGGTTTGTTTCTAATAAAGACTCTGTGTGATTATTTATGGTTTGTTCCTAATATCTAATAAAGACAGTGTGATTATTTATGGTTTGTTCCTAATAAAGACAGTGTGATTGAGGACCTTGAGCAGCAGCACCAGCAGCGCGGCGCTGGCCAGCAGGGGGAGCAGGCAGCTGATGAACCAGCTGAACCACAGGACGCTGTTGTTGAGTCCCATGATCCTCATGGTCTCCTTCAGACGAGCCTCCTTCTCATACACCACCGACTTCAGGATGATGGCCACAGAGTACATCCAGGCCAGAGTCATGAAGAGAGGCATGGAGCGGCTCATCACACGCAGGAAGCTGGGGACGCACGGGGACAGACAGAGGACAGGCAGACAGACAGGGGACAGACAGACAGACAGGGGACAGACAGACAGACAGGGGACAGGCAGACAGACAGGGGACAGACAGAGGACAGGCAGACAGACAGGGACAGAGAGACAGACAGGGACAGACAGAGGACAGGCAGACAGACAGGGACAGAGAGACAGACAGGGACAGACAGAGGACAGGCAGGGACAGAGAGGGGACGTGGATAGGGTTAAGACAGATTACTGATATAGTTAGACAGGTTAGGACATGTTATGGACATTTTTAAAGACATGTAAAGGACATTTCTAAAGACATGTAAAGGACATTTCTAAAGACATGTAAAGGACATTTTTAAAGACATGTAAAGGACATTTCTAAAGACATGTAAAGGACAGTGGAGGGACGCTGTCTGTCTCACATGTCGTCCACGTAGCAGGGGTAGGGCATCTGCTGGATGTAGACCCCCGTCTTCTCCTTGGTCCCCGTCACGGCTCTGATGATGCCTTGCTCGATCACGTCCTGCAGGTAGGAGAAGCCCCCCCACACGTACCGCATGTCCTCAAAGGGGTCCGCCCGGGGACCGGGGTCCCAGTACCTGCAGGGAACAGGGACAACGTGTCCTTCAGGGGACAGAGAACCTCTTCTAGCTAACGCACTCTACTGTTTACAGTCGGTATGCTAAGCTAAACTAGCTAGACTTTAACCGTCTCACTGTGTGTGTGTGTGTGTGTGTGTGTGTGTGTGTGTGTCCTCACGCGTCCTTGATCTTGTTGGTCCTCTCTACGTTGTCTATGTCCATGCGGATCTTGTAGTGGAGGTTGTGTGGCAGCTCCGTGGCGTTGGGTTCAACATCTGGGAACACGATCCCGGCCCAGAACCGCCGGTCCTCCAACAGCACCATAGACAGGTTCACCAGCTTCTCCTCACTGGACACCGGCTCCAGTTTATCCAGGTTCACACACTGACACACACACACACACACACACACGTTTAATCAACTCTAATGACCAGAACACACATCTAAAATAAAAATATCAGCTCACATCACTGACAGCCCTAGCGGCGGCTAGCGGCGGCTAGCGGTGGTGGCTAGCGGCTAGCAGCGGCTAGCGGCTAGCAGCGGCGGCGTGCGTCCTCACTGACCTCCATGAATCGGGAGATGCTCATGATGGCCTGGTCCGTCTCGTTGAACACCTCCCTCCAGGTGACGGCGGCGCCCGGCGAGCGAGGCCCCGCCTTCTTGGACAGGAAGTTGGAAATGTCGGCGACGGTCCAGCCGGTGCTGGCGAGCTGAGCGTGGAAGAACCCGGCGGTGACGTTGTTCCTCAGCAGCGTCTGGACACAGAGCTCACAGTTACTACCGCCTCAAACGTTACCTGAGGGGGACGGACAGGTGACAGGTGGGCTGGGGGGCGGAGCCTACTGACCCGGATCAGGTCCACCTGCTCGCTGTTCTCCATGAAGCTCCAAACTTTAGGTCTCATCTCCTCCCACATCCCGCCCAGGTCCCTGAACACACCGAGCTCCTGGAAGGTCCGGTTCACCTGAACGCACCACAGACAGACACACAGGTCAGGCAGACAGGTGAGACAGAGAGACAGACAGGTGAGACAGAGAGACAGAATGACAGAGAGACAGACAGGAAGTGATGTCATACCTCGTGTATGACCCTCTGGGTAGCAGGTGTGTGGGGGGTGTAGAGGATCTTGCCCAGGAGGAGGGGCTTCAGGGCCTGCCAGATCATCCTGGACATCGGGTTGGAGTCCATGTTCCTCACCAGACTGTTACAGAACGGAGCTGACAGGGGGACACAGTCAGTCCTGAGACCGCCCAGTATGGACCAGTATAAACCAGTACAGAACCAGTATCAACCAGTATGGACCAGTATAAACCAGTACAGAACCAGTATCAACCAGTATGGACCAGTATAAACCAGTACAGAACCAGTATCAACCAGTATCAACCAGTATGGACCAGTATAAACCAGTACAGAACCAGTATCAACCAGTATGGACCAGTATAAACCAGTACAGAACCAGTATCAACCAGTATGGACCAGTATAAACCAGTACAGAACCAGTATCAACCAGTATGGACCAGTATAAACCAGTACAGAACCAGTATCAACCAGTATCAACCAGTATGGACCAGTATAAACCAGTACAGAACCAGTATCAACCAGTATGGACCAGTATGAACCAGTACAGAACCAGTATCAACCAGTATCAACCAGTATGGACTAGTATAAACCAGTACAGAACCAGTATCAACCAGTATGGACCAGTATGAACCAGTACAACACCAGTCTAACACCAGTCTAACCAGTGTTCCAAGTGTTCCCAGTCTAACCAGCGTTCCCAGTCCAACCAGTGTTTCCAGTCTAACCAGTGCTCCCAGTGTTCCCAGTCTAACCAGTGCTCCCAGTCTAACCAGTGTTCCCAGTGCTCCAAGTCTAACCAGAGTTCCCAGTGCTCCCAGTGTTCCCAGTCTAACTAGTGTTCCCAGTGTTCCCAGTCTAACTAGTGTTCCCAGTGTTCCCAGTGTTCCCAGTGTTCCCAGTCTAACTAGTGTTCCCAGTGTTCCCAGTGTTCCCAGTGTTCCCAGTGCTCCCAGTCTAACTAGTGTTCCCAGTGCTCCCAGTAGTGGACTCACTGGAGGAGTTGTCGTAGAGCGCGGCCGGCTCGTCCTCGCTGCTGTTGTGGTTGCCGAACAGAGCCTTGTAGTTGCTGTCTTCGTACCAGTTGAGGGACTTGATCTGCAGGCCGCCGCCCTCCGGGTGACCGCACACGATCCTGGAGACGGCCTGGTACATGGCGCTGGGCGACGAGGTGGCGTTCTCCGTCAGGAACACGATCTCGTTCCTCAGGTCCACCCAGCTCTTCATACCGGCCAGCTGACGGAGACACGATGGGGTACACGAGTCTTTACTGACACGCCCACTTTATGTTCATAACCAACGAGTCTTTACTGACACGCCCACTTCATGTTCATAACCTACGAGTCTTTACTGACACGCCCACTTTATGTTGATAACCTACGAGTCTTTACTGACATGTCCACTTTATGTTTATAACCTACGAGTCTTTACTGACACGCCCACTTTATGTTCATAACCAACGAGTCTTTACTGACACGCCCACTTTATGTTCATAACCAACGAGTCTTTACTGACACGCCCACTTTATGTTCATAACCTACGAGTCTTTACTGACACGCCCACTTTATGTTCATAACCAACGAGTCTTTACTGACACGCCCACTTCATGTTCATAACCTACGAGTCTTTACTGACACGCCCACTTCATGTTCATAACCTACGAGTCTTTACTGACACGCCCACTTTATGTTCATAACCAACGAGTCTTTACTGACATGTCCACTTTATGTTGATAACCTACGAGTCTTTACTGACACGCCCACTTTATGTTCATAACCTACGAGTCTTTACTGACACGCCCACTTTATGTTCATAACCTATGAGTCTTTACTGACACGCCCACTTTATGTTCATAACCAACGAGTCTTTACTGACACGCCCACTTCATGTTCATAACCTACGAGTCTTTACTGACACGCCCACTTCATGTTCATAACCTACGAGTCTTTACTGACACGCCCACTTTATGTTGATAACCTACGAGTCTTTACTGACATGTCCACTTTATGTTCATAACCTACGAGTCTTTACTGACACGCCCACTTTATGTTCATAACCAACGAGTCTTTACTGACACGCCCACTTTATGTTCATAACCAACGAGTCTTTACTGACACGCCCACTTTATGTTCATAACCTACGAGTCTTTACTGACACGCCCACTTTATGTTCATAACCAACGAGTCTTTACTGACACGCCCACTTCATGTTCATAACCTACGAGTCTTTACTGACACGCCCACTTCATGTTCATAACCTACGAGTCTTTACTGACACGCCCACTTTATGTTCATAACCAACGAGTCTTTACTGACATGTCCACTTTATGTTGATAACCTACGAGTCTTTACTGACACGCCCACTTTATGTTCATAACCTACGAGTCTTTACTGACACGCCCACTTTATGTTCATAACCTACGAGTCTTTACTGACACGCCCACTTTGTTCATAACCAACGAGTCTTTACTGACACGCCCACTTCATGTTCATAACCTACGAGTCTTTACTGACATGCCCACTTTATGTTCATAACCAACGAGTCTTTACTGACACGCCCACTTCATGTTCATAACCTACGAGTCTTTACTGACACGCCCACTTTATGTTGATAACCTACGAGTCTTTACTGACACGCCCACTTTATGTTCATAACCAACGAGTCTTTACTGACACGCCCACTTCATGTTCATAACCTACGAGTCTTTACTGACACGCCCACTTTATGTTGATAACCTACGAGTCTTTACTGACATGCCCACTTTATGTTCATAACCTACGAGTCTTTACTGACACGCCCACTTTATGTTCATAACCAACGAGTCTTTACTGACACGCCCACTTTATGTTCATAACCTACGAGTCTTTACTGACACGCCCACTTTATGTTCATAACCAACGAGTCTTTACTGACACGCCCACTTCATGTTCATAACCTACGAGTCTTTACTGACACGCCCACTTTATGTTGATAACCTACGAGTCTTTACTGACATGCCCACTTTATGTTCATAACCTACGAGTCTTTACTGACATGTCCACTTTATGTTCATAACCAACGAGTATTTACTGACACGCCCACTTTATGTTCATAACCTACGAGTCTTTACTGACATGCCCACTTTATGCTGATTTTTTTGTCTTATTTTGGTAATTTTACATGTTTTTCGGGTCTTTTTGCATCTTTTTGGGTTTATGCTGATAACCCACGAGTCTTTCCTGACATGTCCACTTTATTTCTAAGGTCTTGGTGTATTGATGTGATGTTCTGAGGGAGTTTTGACTGTTTAATAATAATAATAATAATAATAATAATAATAATAATAATTCTCCAGTTAAGAATCAAATGTGTGTGATAAACTCTGAGCACCTTAACAGGTTTGACAGGTTTCATTAATTGATTAATTGATTAGTTAAGTCATTTTTATTACAGACTTCTTTTAATGATCTGATCTGATTCAGTTTTAAATGTAAATTGCTCATTTGAACTTTAAAGAACATATAAACTCTGTCCTGGTTATGAATCAGCTGACCGGCTCTCAATACCGCTGACGCCGACTTCCTGTTTATATCTGATGATTCAGCAGCTTCAACACGTTTATTTCTACTGACGACGTTTTCAAACTAAAACATCACAGGAGCTTAAAAAACATGTTAGTGGATCAATAAGTTAACTTTGTGTTATTTGTGATGAAAGAAAAGGATTCTGGGACGTACGAGTTTACAACAGGCACTGAGGCACCTGAACACCACACCGCTCTTTCACAATAAAAGTTGGAGAACACATTTCTGATTGTTTGTTCCATTAAATTAGCGTCTTTTTTGGTAATTTCACATGTTTTTTGGGGTCATTTTGTGACTTTTTTGGTCTTTTTCAAATATTATTTGTATTGATTAATATTTTTGTCTTATTTTTGGCCGTATCTTAATATTTTCAGTGATTTTGACCTGAAACAGTTAATAAAGTTTGATTTTTTGTTTCTGTGGTTTCCAGCCGACCGACGGTTCCTCACAGCGTTCAGCTGCAGCTTCCTGCCGAGTCAGAGGTTACTGCAGGACGACTCGGCAGAACTGGAACCGTCACAGACCTGAGGGGAAGGGTCAGGAAAACTTAAAGGGACAGGACGCCTTAAAGGGACAGGACGCTGTTAAAGGGTCAGGACGCCTTAAAGGGACAGGACGCCTTAAAGGGACAGGACGCCTTAAAGGGACAGGACGCTGTTAAAGGGACAGGACGCTGTTAAAGGGTCAGGACGCCTTAAAGGGACAGGACGCTGTTAAAGGGTCAGGACGCTGTTAAAGGGTCAGGACGCTGTTAAAGGGACAGGACGCTGTTAAAGGGACAGGACGCCTTAAAGGGTCAGGACGCTGTTAAAGGGACAGGACGCCTTAAAAAGGGTCAGGACGCTGTTAAAGGGACAGGACGCTGTTAAAGGGACAGGACGCCTTAAAAAGGGTCAGGACGCCGTTAAAGGGACAGGACGCTGTTAAAAGGACAGGACGCCTTAAAAAGGGTCAGGACGCTGTTAAAGGGACAGGACGCCTTAAAAAGGGTCAGGACGCTGTTAAAGGGACAGGACGCTGTTAAAGGGTCAGGACGCTGTTAAAAGGACAGGACGCCTTAAAAAGGGTCAGGACGCTGTTAAAGGGACAGGACGCCTTAAAAAGGGTCAGGACGCTGTTAAAGGGACAGGACGCTGTTAAAGGGTCAGGACGCTGTTAAAGGGACAGGACGCTGTTAAAGGGACAGGACGCCTTAAAGGGTCAGGACGCTGTTAAAGGGACAGGACGCCTTAAAAAGGGTCAGGACGCTGTTAAAGGGACAGGACGCTGTTAAAGGGACAGGACGCCTTAAAAAGGGTCAGGACGCCGTTAAAGGGACAGGACGCTGTTAAAAGGACAGGACGCCTTAAAAAGGGTCAGG
This sequence comes from Centropristis striata, assembly GCF_030273125.1. Classification (NCBI taxonomy): domain Eukaryota; kingdom Metazoa; phylum Chordata; class Actinopteri; order Perciformes; family Serranidae; genus Centropristis; species Centropristis striata. Next base: position 273,017 of record NC_081528.1, on the reverse strand, counting down.
ACGCTGTTAAAGGGACAGGACGCCTTAAAAAGGGTCAGGACGCTGTTAAAGGGACAGGACGCTGTTAAAGGGACAGGACGCTGTTAAAGGGACAGGACGCTGTTAAAGGGTCAGGACGCTGTTAAAGGGACAGGACGCTGTTAAAGGGTCAGGACGCTGTTAAAGGGACAGGACGCTGTTAAAGGGTCAGGACGCTGTTAAAGGGACAGGACGCTGTTAAAGGGACAGGACGCTGTTAAAGGGTCAGGACGCTGTTAAAGGGACAGGACGCTGTTAAAGGGACAGGACGCTGTTAAAGGGTCAGGACGCTGTTAAAGGGACAGGACGCTGTTAAAGGGTCAGGACGCTGTTAAAGGGACAGGACGCTGTTAAAGGGTCAGGACGCCTTAAAAAGGGTCAGGACGCTGTTAAAGGGACAGGACGCCTTAAAAAGCGTCAGGACGCTGTTAAAGGGACAGGACGCCTTAAAAAGGGTCAGGACGCTCTTAAAGGGACAGGACGCCTTAAAAAGGGTCAGGACGCTGTTAAAGGGACAGGACGCTGTTAAAGGGTCAGGACGCTGTTAAAGGGACAGGACGCTGTTAAAGGGTCAGGACGCCTTAAAAAGGGTCAGGACGCTGTTAAAGGGACAGGACGCCTTAAAAAGCGTCAGGACGCTGTTAAAGGGACAGGACGCCTTAAAAAGGGTCAGGACGCTCTTAAAGGGACAGGACGCTGTTAAAGGGACAGGACGCCTTAAAAAGGGTCAGGACGCTGTTAAAGGGACAGGACGCCTTAAAAAGGGTTAGGACTCTGTTAAAGGGACAGGACACTGTTAAAGGGACAGGACGCTGTTAAAGGGACAGGACGCCTTAAAAAGGGTCAGGACGCTGTTAAAGGGACAGGACGCCTTAAAAAGCGTCAGGACGCTGTTAAAGGGACAGGACGCCTTAAAAAGGGTCAGGACGCTGTTAAAGGGACAGGACGCTGTTAAAGGGTCAGGACGCTGTTAAAGGGACAGGACGCTGTTAAAGGGTCAGGACGCCTTAAAAAGGGTCAGGACGCTGTTAAAGGGACAGGACGCCTTAAAAAGCGTCAGGACGCTGTTAAAGGGACAGGACGCCTTAAAAAGGGTCAGGACGCTGTTAAAGGGACAGGACGCCTTAAAAAGGGTCAGGACGCTCTTAAAGGGACAGGACGCTGTTAAAGGGACAGGACGCCTTAAAAAGGGTCAGGACGCTGTTAAAGGGACAGGACGCCTTAAAAAGGGTTAGGACTCTGTTAAAGGGACAGGACACTGTTAAAGGGTCAGGACGCTGTTAAAGGGACAGGACGCTGTTAAAGGGACAGGACGCCTTAAAAAGGGTCAGGACGCTGTTAAAGGGACAGGACGCCTTAAAAAGGGTCAGGATGCTCTTAAAGGGACAGGACGCCTTAAAAAGGGTCAGGACGCTGTTAAAGGGACAGGACGCCTTAAAAAGGGTCAGGATGCTCTTAAAGGGACAGGACGCCTTAAAAAGGGTCAGGACGCTGTTAAAGGGACAGGACGCTGTTAAAGGGACAGGATGCCTTAAAAAGGGTCAGGACGCTGTTAAAGGGACAGGACGCCTTAAAAAGGGTCAGGATGCTCTTAAAGGGACAGGACGCCTTAAAAAGGGTCAGGACGCTGTTAAAGGGACAGGACGCTGTTAAAGGGACAGGACGCTGTTAAAGGGACAGGACGCCTTAAAAAGGGTCAGGACGCTCTTAAAGGGACAGGACGCCTTAAAAAGGGTCAGGACGCTGTTAAAGGGACAGGACCCTTTAAAAGGGATGGGACGCTTTAAAACGGACAGGACGCTTTAAAAGGGTCAGGACGCTGTTAAAGGGACAGGACGCCGTTAAAGGGACAGGACGCTTTAAAACGGACGGGACGCTTTTAAACGGACAGGACGCTTTTAAAGGGACAGGACGCTTTAAAAGGGACGCTGGGGGTCAGACGGTTAAATGATCTGTTGGACGGTTAAATCTGTGTGTGTGTGTGTGTGACTGTGTGTGTGTGTTTACTCTCTGATAGACTGACTAATCAATCAACCAATCAATTGAGCAGAACCTGAAACAACTCAACGTTAACAAACAACAAAAACTAAAGAAACTATTTAAACTATTTAGAAAAAATGTTAAATGTCAATTTTATTAGATCCTGTTAATTAAAACTAATAACACACACACACACACACACACACACACACACACACACGCATCCTGTTCCTGACTCAGCATCAACCGAACAAAACACACCAGTCACATGTTTTCAATTTAGTGTGTGTGTGTTAACCTCCTCGGGGTGAACAAAACAAACTGGGTCATTCTGACTGAACTTTACTCTGATTTCTCCACTGTAACACACACACACACACACACACACACACGATCGTCTCGCTGACGGCGAGGAGACGTTTGTTTACGAGACACGAAAACTGAAACTGGAACTTTTTGGATGAAGGAGATGAAGTGTTTTATAAAGAGAGCCGGGCTCTGTTCATTCCTATGAAGAATCTACAGCATCACTACAGAGACAGACAGACAGACAGACAGACAGACAGACAGACAGACAGACAGACAGAGAGACAGACAGACAGAGAGACAGACAGACAGACAGACAGACAGACAGACAGAGACGTTAGCGGGGACACAGAGTGTTTGTTGTCTGTTCAGGCGCTATGTGGGGACCTGCTGAGTTCAGCTGCAGCCGTCCGTCTCTTTCATGTGGACACAAAGACTCTGAGAGACTCTGAGACACGGAGACGTGCCAAGTTAAACCCTCTGAACCTGCTGAGAGACACGCTGTCCCCCGGGGACAATCTGTCTGTCCTCACAAGGTCAGAGGACCGGGACACCAGGACACTCTGGACCTGCAAACCTCCCATTTAATAGATCATATTATTTATGTTGTTATATATTTTATATTTATATTATGTATTAATTATTTTATATTATATATATATTATATTATTTATGTTATTACATATTTAATATTTTATATATTATATTATATATTTAATATTATACATATTATAATATATATTTAATATAGTACATATTATAGTATATATATTATATGACATATATTCTATACGTCTGAAACATGAGACAGGACGTCCGGTCCTGCAGGAGACTTTTCATGTGTGTCTGTTGATTTGTTTGTTTGTTTGTTTGTTTGTTCCTCACCTCGACGGCCAGAGACCCCAGACTGTCCAGCAGCTTGTTGGTTGCCTTGGCGACCAGTTTGACGGCTTCAGGGTCGGAGGTCACGTCCCCCTGAGACAGACATCATATTTATATGAATTATATCACATATAACATCAGTCTGAGGCTGAGAGAATAAAAGAATAAAGACTTTAATGTTTTCAGGAATCAGCTGATCTTTTTTCAGCCCTTTGAAGGATTTCAGTGCGTTGCCGTGGAGACGCAGCGTTCACACAGTCGTAGATTTGACTGAACAAAAGAAAAACGTCTCAGAAGAAAAGAAACGTCTCCGGGCTACGAAAACTGAGACTGTAGAGACAGAGACAGGCTGGGACACGCCTCCTCCCACACACACACACACACACACACACACACACACACACACACACACACACACTCTGACACACCTTCTCTGTGTCACCAGGTGAAAGTTTCTCTGAACTCAAAGTTTCCTATCAAACAGAAAAGAGGAAAGGTTTTCCTGGTTTTATTCTTGTTTTTAACTTCTTGAACGATCTGAAGTTTGTTTTCTTTAAAACTTCACCAGAAAATCCTGTAAAACTGTAAAAACAGACGTTATAGTCAGAGTTTGAACTTTCCAACGGTCCTTGAACGCCTCCTCAGTTGTAAAAAGTGACCGTTACTTGTGTTAAATGTTGATATTAGAGTCAGAATCTCTTTATTCTCCATGTGGCATTTAAAATAAAGACTGAAAATCTGCTTACACAGAGCTGAGGGGAGAGGACAGGAGAGGCTGTTTACACAGAGCAGAGAGGAGAGGACAGGAGAGGCTGTTTACACAGAGCAGAGAGGAGAGGACAGGAGAGGCTGTTTACACAGAGCTGAGAGGAGAGGACAGGAGAGGCTGTTTACACAGAGCAGAGAGGAGAGGACAGGAGAGGCTGTTTACACAGAGCAGAGAGGAGAGGACAGGAGAGGCTGTTTACACAGAGCTGAGGGGAGAGGACAGGAGAGGCTGTTTACACAGAGCTGAGAGGAGAGGACAGGAGAGGCTGTTTACACAGAGCAGAGGGGAGAGGACAGGAGAGGCTGTTTACACAGAGCTGAGAGGAGAGGACAGGAGAGGCTGTTTACACAGAGCTGAGAGGAGAGGACAGGAGAGGCTGTTTACACAGAGCTGAGAGGAGAGGACAGGAGAGGCTGTTTACACAGAGCTGAGAGGAGAGGACAGGACTCACCTGGATGGGTTTCAGGAAGTCCAGGTTGTTCAGGAAGTTCTCCTCGGCGAGGTTGAGCCAGAGGGGCGGGGCTTGGCAGATGACTTCCTGTATGAGGGCGGCGGTCTGAGGGTCCGAGATCGTCACAAAGTCGTCCAGATGGTGCTGTCCTCCGCTACGGGGACACATGTCCCTCAGGTGGACCCCGAAGCCTTTCAGCAGCACCTGGAACAGGACCAGAACATTCAGGGACCGGTTCTGGTTCTGTATTCTGGTGTTTGACTGCGTGCGGACTGAGCGCGTGCAGTAGCGAGCTCACCTTGTCCAGGTGGATGTCGGCGTCTTTGACCTGCTGGACGAGCTGCTGGGAGAAGGAGGCGTTCCTCATGAGGAAGGAGGTCAGGTCCTCTCCGTCCCGCAGGAAGTGCTTCAGCTTGAACCCTGAACACAAACAAGAGAAATAACACTAGAACGTTTCTGAAGACGGTTTCATCTGCAGCCTCCAGCACATTTATTGGTAGTGATGATGTCATCACTCTAGCCTCTCCATAAGGTCACATTGGGGGAGTTTTTGACGAATTATTTAAAAACTGGAGGAACGACTCTGGAGGAGTCGACAGAAAAACACAGAAGAATAAAATCTAGGAAGATTTTACATATGGAACCTGACTCCGCCTCCTGCCATCAGCGGGACAGGACGACCATATTAGGCATGTTGGGGGCGTGGCCGTATGTTAATGAGCAGCTTGGGGTCTCAGATTGTTTACATTCTTCTGCAGGTTGAAACACGAAGACAAAACAACGTTTCTGTCCCCCGACACCTTTCAGTCAAACTCATCTTCCTCTGCAGGTCCCCAGAGGGACAGACGGAGGTCTCAGAGGGACAGGAGGTCTCAGAGGGACAGACGGCGGGGGACAGACGGAGGTCTCAGAGGGACAGGAGGTCTCAGAGGGACAGATGGAGGTCTCAGAGGGACAGACGGAGGTCTCAGGGGGACAGACGGCGGGGGACAGACGGAGGTCTCAGGGGGACAGACGGAGGTCTCAGAGGGACAGACGGAGGTCTCAGGGGGACAGACGGAGGTCTCAGGGGGACAGACGGAGGTCTCAGGGGGACAGACGGAGGTCTCAGGGGGACAGACGGTGGGGGACAGACCTGCTGGAGACGGGTCAGAGGACTGATGTGATCGGGGGAATGAGCAGCGTTTCTCCAGCAGAGAAACACGTCAGCTTCAATCACTGAACACCAGTTATTACATCACAGTTATTACATCACAGCCCGCCAGCAGCCAATCAGCTGCCAGCATCCACAGATGGCTGTCAGCCAATCAGCTGCCAGCATCCACGGCCCTCACAGAGCAGGTCTCCGAGTCCACGGTCTCTGCAGGGACCTGGTCTCTGAGCTGCTGCAGGTTCAACACGGCGCCATGACATCACACATGACATCACACATGACATCACACATGACATCACACATGACATCACAGTGCAAACCTCCAGTTAAATGTGAAACATGAAACCGTCGTTTTAACAGTTTGTTCTGTAACGTTTCAGCGTCTCTGATCCGTCTGTTAACAGCTGAAGGAGGACCAGTCTCTGGCTGAGCTCAGACCTGCTGCTGGGTCTGGACTCTGAGGACTCGGTGACCCGGTTCAGCAGGACTCGGTGACCCGGTTCAGCAGGACTCAGTGACCCGGTTCAGCAGGATTCGGTGACCCGGTTCAGCAGGACTCAGTGACCCGGTTCAGCAGGACTCAGTGACCCGGTTCAGCAGGACTGGGTGACCCGGTCCAGCAGGACTGGGTCCTGTGGGGACAGACATCTGGACCAACAGCCTCCTGCTGCTGGAGCTCCTCAGCTGAACTCTGACCAGGTGAGATCACCTGAGACGTCCTGAGCAGGTAAACCTGCTGCAGCTCGCCCCCCGCCCCCGCGGCCCGGCCCCCCCGCGCCTCCTCCCCCCGCGCCTCCTCCCCCCGCGCCTCCTCCCCCCGCGCCTCCTTCTCACGCTCTGAACGCCTCCTGGTTTGATCCGCAGCGATTAAAGAGGAGCGGCAGGTCCCAGCAGGTAGACGGCTCCCCACGCAGAGAAAAGGACAAATTAACTCACAAAGGAGAAAATTCTTTTTGTTTAATGAGCCTGAAGAATCCACATCCTGAAGGGGGGCCACTCCAGACCTGCTGCACTACAGCCTCACTATCAGAGAGTCCAGGACCTGATCCAGGTCACCTCTCAGAGAGTCCAGGACCTGATCCAGGTCACCTCTCAGAGAGACCAGGACCTGATCCAGGTCACTTCTCACAGAGTCCAGGACCTGATCCAGGTCACCTCTCAGAGAGACCAGGACCTGATCCAGGTCACCTCTCAGAGAGTCCAGGACCTGATCCAGGTCACCTCTCAGAGAGTCCAGGACCTGATCCAGGTCACTTCTCACAGAGTCCAGGACCTGATCCAGGTCACCTCTCAGAGAGACCAGGACCTGATCCAGTTCACCTCTCAGAGAGACCAGGACCTGATCCAGGTCACCTCTCAGAGAGTCCAGGACCTGATCCAGGTCACTTCTCACAGAGTCCAGGACCTGATCCAGTTCACCTCTCAGAGAGAACTGGATCAGTACTGATCCTCTGCTGGGATTCCCTGAACTGATTTCAGGGGTCGGAGGTCACGAAGCCTTTTATTTTAATAATAATAAATCTAATGTGTTAAATATATTAATGATGAATCTACCAGCTGACAACATATGATGAACATGTTACACATAAACTAACTAAAGAACCAAAACTAGAAGAGAAGTGATTGTGTGGTTCCAAAACTAACTAAAACTAACTAATTATAGTGAAAATGTCCTTCGTTTTCATCTTTGTCAACTTTTGACTTTGACTTTTTGTCAACTAAACAAAAACTAATAAAAACTAAACAAAAACTAATAAAAACTAAACTAAAACTAATAAAAACTAAAAAAAACAGGGAAGTGGAAGAATAAATGTGGATGAATCCGTGTTGAGAGAATGTTTAGAGCTGAAGAAGACTCAGTAACGTTGTTGTTGTTTAGAGCTGAAGAAGACTCAGTAACGTTGTTGTTGTTTAGAGCTGAGGAAGACTCAGTAACGTTGTTGTTGTTTAGAGCTGAAGAAGACTCAGTAACGTTGTTGTTGTTTAGAGCTGAAGAAGACTCAGTAACGTTGTTGTTGTTTAGAGCTGAAGAAGACTCAGTAACGTTGTTGTTGTTTAGAGCTGAAGAAGACTCAGTAACGTTGTTGTTGTTAGGTCCTTTAGTCTTAGTCCTAACCCTAGTCCTAACCCTGGTCCTAACCCTGGTCCTAACCCTGGTCCTAGTCCTAGTCCTAGTCCTAACCCTGGTCCTAACCCTGGTCCTAGTCCTAGTCCTAGTCCTAACCCTGGTCCTAACCCTGGTCCTAACCCTGGTCCTAGTCCTAGTCCTAACCCTGGTTCTAGTCTTAGTCCTGGTCCTAGTCCTAACCCTGGTCCTAACCCTGGTCCTGGTCCTAGTCTTAGTCCTAACCCTGGTCCTGGTTTTAGTCCTGGTCCTAGTCCTAACCCTGGTCCTGGTCCTAGTCTTAGTCCTGGTCCTAGTCCTAACCCTGGTCCTAACCCTGGTCCTAACCCTGGTCCTGGTACTAGTCCTGGTGCCAGTCCCAGTCCCGGTCCCAGTACCTGAGCGGCTGTCCTGGAGGCCCTGCAGGGCGTGGGCCAGCTCCTTGAAGCCGTCCAGGTTCTTGTCGTTCTGACTGTAGAGGAGAATCTTCTTGGCGTCTGAAAACAGTCGAGAGATTCTGAAAAAACAACAATTATCAATTAGATTTAATCTACAGACAGAACAGAATAATTATATTCATAAACGTTATATAATCTGCAGAACATATATTATATTTATAAACGTTATATAATCTGCAGAACATATATTGTATTTATAAACGTTATATAATCTGCAGAACATGTATTATATTTATAAACGTTATATAATCTGCAGAACATGTATTATATTTATAAACGTTATATAATCTACAGAACATATATTATATTATAAACGTTATATAATCTGCAGAACATATATTATATTTATAAACGTTATATAATCTGCAGAACATATATTATATTTATGAACGTTATATAATCTGCAGAACATATATTATATTTATAAACGTTATATAATCTGCAGAACATGTATTATATTTATAAACGTTATATAATCTACAGAACATATATTATATTATAAACGTTATATAATCTGCAGAACATATATTATATTATAAACGTTATATAATCTGCAGAACATATATTATATTTATGAACGTTATATAATCTGCAGAACATATATTATATTTATAAACGTTATATAATCTGCAGAACATGTATTATATTTATAAACGTTATATAATCTACAGAACATATATTATATTATAAACGTTATATAATCTACAGAACATATATTATATTATAAACGTTATATAATCTGCAGAACATATATTATATTTATGAACGTTATATAATCTGCAGAACATATATAATATTTATAAACATAATCTGCAGAACATATATTATATTTATAAACGTTATATAATCTACAGAACATATATTATATTATAAACGTTATATAATCTGCAGAACATATATTATATTTATAAACGTTATATAATCTGCAGAACATATATAATATTTATGAACGTTATATAATCTGCAGAACATATATTATATTTATGAACGTTATATAATCTGCAGAACATATATAATATTTATAAACATAATCTGCAGAACATATATTATATTTATAAACGTTATATAATCTGCAGAACATATATTATATTATAAACGTTATATAATCTGCAGAACATATATTATATTTATAAACGTTATATAATCTGCAGAACATATATTATATTATAAACGTTATATAATCTGCAGAACATATATTATATTTATAAACGTTATATAATCTACAGAACATATATTATATTATAAACGTTATATAATCTGCAGAACATATATTATATTTATAAATGTTATATAATCTGCAGAACATTTATTATATTTATAAACGTTATATAATCTACAGAACATATATTATATTAAAAACGTTATATGATCTGCAGAACATATATTATATTTATAAACGTTATATAATCTGCAGAACATATATTATATTTATAAACGTTATATAATCTGCAGAACATATATTATATTTATAAACGTTATATAATCTACAGAACATATATTATATTATAAACGTTATATAATCTGCAGAACATAAATTATATTATAAACGTTATATAATCTGCAGAACATATATTATATTTATAAACGTTATATAATCTACAGAACATATATTATATTATAAACGTTATATAATCTGCAGAACATATATTATATTATAAACGTTATATAATCTGCAGAACATATATTATATTATAAACGTTATATAATCTGCAGAACATATATTATATTATAAACGTTATATAATCTGCAGAACATATATTATATTATAAACGTTATATAATCTGCAGAACATATATTATATTATAAACGTTATATAATCTACAGAACATATATTATATTTATAAACGTTATATAATCTGCAGAACACATATTATATTATAAACGTTATATAATCTGCAGAGTCAGCAGGACTGGACTACAGTGGGTAAAGTGTGAGAGATTTTCAGAATAAAAGCCTGACATGGAGTCGTTGAAGTTGCCGACGACCCCCGGGGACTCGCCAGGCGTCGGGCTGCGGAAACACGGGTTGTTGGCGTTACACAGGATGCCCTGTAACCACGGCAACGTGCCCGCCGACGGCATCGCCTTGTTGGGGAAGTGACCTGCGCACACACACACACACACACACACACACACAATAAGTTAACATTATGATAACATTTTAAACTAGAACATTTCCTCTGGGGAAATTGTGAATGGGCCACGGGGGCTACTGCCGGTGTGTCTACACTATGATGAGATTGTGTGTGTGTGTGTGTGTGTGTGTGTGTGTGTGTGTGTGAAACGTGTATCTGGAGGAGTGTGCGCAAGTGCGCGCATTTGTGTGTGTGTATGTGTGTGTGTTTGAAGCATGTGTATGCATGTGTGAGGAGTGTGAGCGCTTACGTGCATGTGTG
>NC_081528.1:197500-252500 GCF_030273125.1 Centropristis striata | reverse complement strand
TAAACTATAACTAATAAAAACTAAACTACAACTAATAAAAACTAAACTAAAATTAATAAAAACTAAACTACAACTAATAAAAACTAAACTACAACTAATAAAAACTAAACTAAAACTAATAAAAACTAAACTACAACTAATAAAAACTAAACTAAAATTAATAAAAACTAAACTAAAACTAATAAAAACTAAACTATAACTAATAAAAACTAAACTACAACTAATAAAAACTAAACTAAAATTAATAAAAACTAAACTACAACTAATAAAAACTAAACTACAACTAATAAAAACTAAACTAAAACTAATAAAAACTAAACTACAACTAATAAAAACTAAACTACAACTAATAAAACTAAACTACAACTAATAAAAACTAAACTACAACTAATAAAAACTAAACTACAACTAATAAAAACTAAACTACAACTAATAAAACTAAACTACAACTAATAAAAACTAAACTACAACTAATAAAAACTAAACTACAACTAATAAAACTAAACTACAACTAATAAAAACTAAACTAAACTAATAAAAACTAAACTAAAACTAATAAAAACTAAACTAAAACTAATAAAAACTAAACTACAACTAATAAAAACTAAACTACAACTAATAAAAACTAAACTAAAACTAATAAAAACTACACTACAACTAATAAAAACTAAACTACAACTAATAAAAACTAAACTACAACTAATAAAAACTAAACTACAACTAATAAAAACTAAACTAAAACTAATAAAAACTAAACTACAACTAATAAAAACTAAACTACAACTAATAAAAACTAAACTAAAACTAATAAAAACTAAACTACAACTAATAAAAACTAAACTACATAGTTTTTATTAGTTTTAGTTTAGTTTTTATTAGTTGTAGTTTAGTTTTTATTAGTTGTAGTTTATTGTAACGGGGTATTTGTTGGGTCCAGATTCTAATAAATTCTAATAAAAACTAAACTACAACTAATAAAAACTAAACCAAAACTAATAAAAACTAAACTAAACTAATAAAAACTAAACTAAACTAATAAAAACTAAACTAAACTAATAAAAACTAAACTACATAGTTTTTATTAAAAACTAAACTACATAGTTTTTATTAGTGTAGTTGTTTTGTATTTGTTGGGTCCAGATTCTAATAAATTCTAATAAAAACTCAACTAAAACGAAGCATTTTCCAAAAAATAAAAACTAATTAAAACTGAATTTGAAAACAAAAAATCACAACGAAATGAAAACTAAAACTGATGAAAAATCATAAACTATTATAACCTTCACACACACACACACACACACACACACACACGCACACACACACACGCACACACACAGAGTAACACAGGGTTAGCCAGCACACCGCTCAAAGGTACCGGGTCAAAGGTCACAGAAGATACTGGACTCCTCACACTCAAAGACACACACACACTCTCTCACACACACACACACACACATTAACACACACTCTCTCTAACACACACACACACACACTCTCTCTAACACACACACACACACACACACACATTAACACACACACTAAGTGTCTCTCAGTGTGTGTGCTTTCACTAACATGTTGACTCGTTCATTCACAGGAAATAATGAATAATACATTAACACACACACACACACACACACACACACACACACACACACACACACACACACACAGAGTCTCTGATGTCATCTTGAAGTGATTTCTTGAAGATATTTCTACAGAATCTGTTGTTGTAATCATAAATATTAAATGATGAATGAATTCACTAATCAATAATGATTAATGATTACTCAATCATCATTAATCAATAATCACGTTGTGAGTGACGAGCAGAGAAAGTTTCACGACGACTCTCAAACACAAACTGACACATTAAATATCAGACGTGAATATTAATATTATTTTGGTGAAATATTTCTGTTTCTTTTATCACATTTACTAATAATATAATATAATATAATATAATAAAACATAATATAATAAAATATAATATAATAAAATTTAATATAATATAATATAATAAAACATAATATAATAAAATATAACATGATAAAATAAAACACAATATAATAAAACATAATATAATATAATTGATTAAACAAGAAACATCTGGAGAATAAAAGTCAACATATTTCTGATATTTATATTCAACAAAAACATAAAACACTTCTGTTAATAAATTATTTTCTTATTATTAATAATATTAACAAATTAATTTAATGGAAACACTGAAGCATTCTGGGTAATGTAGTTTAACAGCTTCTGAAGATGATTAAATCAGTATTTTATTATTTTATTTATTTATATTTCTGTATGTTTACTTGTAAACATTTAGTATATTTAAAAACTGCATGTTGGTCAAATTCACTTTAATCTTTGTAATAAAAACTTTAATAAAACAATTCTGATTTTAACATTAAACACAAACTGATTAGCTCTTGATTATTGATGAAGTAATGATTTATCAGTGTTTTATCTTTTAATTTTCATTTATATCTCCAACAGCACTAAAATAAATAAATATTACATTTAAATTAAAATAAAAACTGACTTTAATCCACAGAGCGCTTAAAGTCAGGTTTTTAAATTAAATTAATATTATTGATCAAAATAAAACAAAAAGACATCAGATTAATGACGTCAGCAGCTGATAAGATGATTTATTTATGTTTTTATTTGTTTTCTGTGATTGAATCAGCAGCAGCAGCAGCGCCCCCAGCGGCCACAACCACCAACTACAGCGGCACATTTCAATAAACTCACATTGTGTTTATTTAAAAACAAAAACATGTTTATGTTTTAATAAACAGCCTGACCTGTCCTCGGTGTGTCTGTGGAGCCGCAGCAGCTCATATAATAATCATAATAATAATAATAATAATAATAAACACTTTCTGGGGTCATTTATTCTCATTTTGACTCTTTTATCTTCTTTGCTTCTAAACTTTAAACTCACTTTGTTTTTAAGTTTTACATCCGCAGAAGAAGAAACATTTTAGTTTTTATGAATAAAAACATGATGAAAGTTCACATCAAACATTTTCAGACTCGAGTTGTTTGTTTCAAACTGAGCCAGAATCAGATTTAAAGCGCTGCAGAGATCAATAAGCTGATCAGAGTCTGACCCGCGAGGATGAAGTCATAATAAAGAGAATAATAAGTGATAATTAGTGATAATTAGTGATAATTAGTGATCATATTAATAAGAGCAGAGATGAACGTACCGTGTCTCCTGCAGCAGCCTGACTGGCCGCTCATCGAGCTGCAGCTCATCTAAACTCACCGGAGTCAATCACCACAGATCGATCAGCACGCTTCCGCCCTGACCCTTCAAAATAAAACATTTAAAGCTTTACAGCTCTTTCATTGAGGAAAGTCAAATATACATGTGTTCAGTGTTCAGACAGCTGTATTATATATATTATATTTGGTCTCGTGCTTTATTATTTGTTTGTTTTTTCTTATTGTATTTTTTTTATTTTTAGCTTGCTTATTGATTATTTTCTGGTAAATGTATCAAACTATCAATTTAGAAATATGTTACCTTTAGATTCAGTATGAGGCTTTTTAGATTTTATTTTACATATTTTTTGTAAACAGTTTTTGCACATTTTCAGTTTTTCCTCAAACCCCTGAAATGTGTTTTATACAGTTAATAATAATAATAATAATAATAATAATAATAATAATAATAAATGTTTTACTTCGGGTAGATATAAACTAGAGAAAGAAATATTTTTAAAATGAAAAATAAAAAAGTATAAAGTCATTTGGGTAAAGCTAGCTGCTAACTGGGCTAGGCTAATGCTAACCTCCCGCTGCTGGCTAACTAGCTTTAGCTTAGCCCTCACAGAACAGAAAGGACTTATTCAGTATTTTAGTCTCCTACAATTGAAAACGCATTTTCTGTTCCTCGAAATTAATCATCGATAAAAAGAGTCAAATCTATGAGTAATTATGAGCTAACCGTTAGCTGGGTTAGCTAACGGTTAGCTGCGATAGCTAACAGTTAGCTATGTCAGCTAATGGTCGGGCCAAGCATTAGCTTTGTGCTAACGAAGAGAAGCTAAATGCTAATAAAGCTAAAAGGTTCTGTTTCTGATCAATAAGAGATATAACTGATATATTTATTTAATATTTATATAAATATATATATTTATTTAATATTTATATAAATATATATATTTATGACTCAGCAGAGACCTCAGAGTTTATTAAACTGATGTTTAATTAAATAAAATGCAGTTAAAATGTGACTCAGTGTTTCCAACATTTATCTTAATAAAACGCATTTAAAATGCGTTAAAATCTTGTTTATAGGAACATTTATCTTAATAAAACGCATTTAAAACGTGTTAAAATCTGTTTCTAGGAACATTTATCATAATTACCATTTCTTATCTGACCGGGCTTTTATTTTGTCGGCCTGGTTTCCGGTCTCAGGGCGGAAGTGGACTGTGAGGTTACTGTCGGTCACTGAGCTGCTCAATGTTTCACAATAAAAGACTTTCCAGTGTGATTCATCTGAAAACAAGAAAACAGGAACACTGCTGGGAAATACTGCGTGTACTAGTACTACATGTACTAGTACTATAACATGTAGTACTAATACTACAGCATGTACTATTACTTTTATATGTACTAATACTACATGTACCGATACTACATGTACTAATACTATAACATGTAGTACTAATA
Organism: Centropristis striata; assembly: GCF_030273125.1. Classification (NCBI taxonomy): domain Eukaryota; kingdom Metazoa; phylum Chordata; class Actinopteri; order Perciformes; family Serranidae; genus Centropristis; species Centropristis striata. The sequence continues at coordinate 247,802 of NC_081528.1, read as the reverse complement.
CTACTACATGTACTAATACTACATGTACTAATACTTCTATATGTACTAATACCACAACATGGACTAATACTACATGTACTAATACTACAATAATCTCAGAGAAATGTTTGTTTGTTTGTTTGTTTGTTTGTTTGTTTGTTTAACAGTAAAACATGTTTGAAACAGGAAGTCAAGTTTCTGCTCTCTGCTGTGTCCTTTCAGAATAAAGGTTTAAGATGAGATATGATATTAAATTAAACAAACTGATCAGTGATCAGACTTCCTGCGACAGACTGACCTCTGCTGGACCAACGCTGAACTACAGGAACACAAAGACCTACAGATTATTATTACTATTATTATTATTATTATTATTACTATTATTGTGAGGTGACATCATGTTTGTGTTTTGTTTATTAACTGAAGCTGTCAAAGTTTTATTGAACTTTTAATAAAAGTTTCTGTCAGAAAATTATTAAACATGAAACCTGATGATTAAACCTGATTAGTCCATGATTTATGTGAATATTAATGTTTTACAGTTTCCTCAACAAATAATAAAAATAATTCTTCTTTTATCTGGTTTGTTGCTTTTGAAATATAATAATATTAATATTGTTATCAAATATAAATACATGAATATTTAAATATTTATCAGAATATCAGAGGAGCTCTGAGGATTAAAATTCATATTTTTCTGTTTCATAAAGTTTATGTGACAAAAATAGGAATGCTTGTTGAGGTTAAAGGTCATAGGTCGCTGTATAATAAATCCTTGTAAAGGAATGCATGTTGTAGGTGTGCTCCTTGTATATTATATAGTATCATAACATTACTAGTATTAATTGTTATGAATCTCTGAAGAATCTCATCATAGTGTACACACACCGGCAGTAGTGGCCCTTTCACTATTTACCCAGAGGACATCTTCTAGTTATTATTAATATTAATATTATTATTATTATTATTATTATTATAACAGCTGTCAGGACGCCGTCGGGACTAGAAGTGTGAATGAACTTTGACCTTTGGTTCTGCGAGTCAGTAAACACAAACATGGATTTCCTTCTTCAGTATTTATTAGACAACGGAATCAATAACGGATCAATAACTGGATTTTAAAAGCAGATGATGAATAAATACAGTAAAGAAAAACTGAATAAAAACTGATGACAGGAAGTAAACAGAAGTGATGTCATCAGTAACAGGCAGCACAAACAAACAAACAAACAAACAAACAAACAAACAAACAAACAAACAAACAAACAAGGCTTCAGTGACTGCAGAAGAAGAGAGAAAGGTGATTTATAGATCTGAACTGTACACAAACATTAAACACTTTAAAGTTTTATTTTAAAAACGTTTCAGCCTGTTTGTAACTTTTCTTCTTCAGTGGTGCCGCTTCACCTGCTCAGGTAAACTCCAGGTGAAGGTCTCAGGTTGATTATATTCAGAAAGTATTTCATTATACAGAGACAATTATTATTTTCAGTTAAAAACAAACAAACACCTTTTTGAACTTTGAGGCTTCTGTAGTTCAGTCTACATACTGCTCACCTGTTCACCTGCTGCACCTGGACAGGTGAGTCAGGAGAGGGCCAGGTGGTCAGGGGGACAGGTAGACAGGTGACCAGGTGGTCAGGTAGACAGGTGGTCAGGTAGACAGGTGGTCAGGTGATCAGGTGGTCAGGTGGACAGGCGGTCAGGTGGACAGGTGATCAGGTGGTCAGGTGGACAGGTAGACAGGTGATCAGGTGGTCAGGTGGACAGGTAGACAGGTGATCAGGTAGACAGGTGATCAGGTGGTCAGGTAGACAGGTGGACAGGTGATCAGGTGGTCAGGTGATCAGGTAGACAGGTGACCAGGTGATCAGGTGGTCAGGTGGACAGGTGGACAGGTGATGAGGTGGACAGGTGATCAGGTGGTCAGGTGGACAGGTAGACAGGTGATCAGGTGGTCAGGTAGACAGGTGGACAGGTGGTCAGGTGGACAGGTAGACAGGTGATCAGGTAGACAGGTGATCAGGTGGTCAGGTAGACAGGTGGACAGGTGATCAGGTGGTCAGGTGGTCAGGTGATCAGGTAGACAGGTGGTCAGGTGGTCAGGTGATCAGGTAGACAGGTGATCAGGTAGACAGGTGATCAGGTGGTCAGGTAGACAGGTGGATAGGTGATCAGGTGGTCAGGTAGACAGGTAGACAGGTGATCAGGTAGACAGGTGGTCAGGTGGTCAGGTGATCAGGTAGACAGGTGATCAGGTGATCAGGTAGACAGGTGATCAGGTAGACAGGTGATCAGGTAGACAGGTGGGTGAGTTCGTGGTCGGAGGCGGAGCTTGTCTGGCGCTCCACGGCTCTCTGGGCCTTACAGGCGGCCATCTTGGTCTGGATGTCCCTCTTCCTCTCGAAGTAGTCGACGAGCGGCGGCTCGGTGAGCAGCGACGCCAGCACCTGCTCGAAGCTGATCGACCAATCCACGTCCAGCACGCTGCCCCGCCTCTGCTCGCCGCCGCCGACCAGCACGGTGTCGTCGGCGATGTCCTCGCACTGCAGCGAGCCGGAGCTGACCACCGAGTACGACGACACCGAAGTGTCATCTTTGGCCTCCTCGTCCGACGCCGCCGCCGGCTCCAGCTGGGCGTCCGCCAGCGCCCGGCACACCTGAGCCTCACCTGGCTCCCCGGGCCCCTCCTCCCTCTGGGGCTCGGCTGGCGTGGCCGGAGCGGCGGGCGTGGCCGGAGCGGCGGGCGTGGCCGGAGCGGTGGCGCCGTCAGCCTTCTTGGCGCCGTTGTTGAACTTCTTGCCGACCTCTCCGATGCGCAGCAGCAGGCTCGCCACGGTGGCGATGGCGTGATACAGCTGCTGCTCCGACGGCTCCTCGCTGAACATGTTGTACAGAGTCTTACACAGGTCGATGAACTGCTCCTGGAGACACGGGGACACGGGACACGGTGAGGACACGGGACACAGTGAGGACACAGTGAGGACACAGTGAGGACACAGTGGGGACACAGTGGGGACACAGTGGGGACACAGTGAGGACACGGGGACACAGTGAGGACACGGGACACAGTGAGGACACAGTGAGGACACAGTGAGGACACAGTGAGGACACGGGGACACAGTGAGGACACAGTGAGGACATGGGGACACAGGACACAGTGAGGACACAGTGAGGACACGGGGACACAGTGGGGACACGGGACACAGTGAGGACACAGTGAGGACACAGTGAGGACACGGGACACAGTGAGGACACAGTGAGGACACAGTGAGGACACGGGGACACAGTGAGGACACAGTGAGGACATGGGGACACAGTGAGGACACAGTGAGGACACGGGACACAGTGAGGACACAGTGAGGACACAGTGAGGACACGGGGACACAGTGAGGACACAGTGAGGACATGGGGACACAGTGGGGACACGGGACACAGTGAGGACACAGTGAGGACACGGGGACACAGTGGGGACACGGGACACAGTGAGGACACAGTGAGGACACGGGGACACAGTGAGGACACAGTGAGGACATGGGGACACAGTGAGGACACGGGACACAGTGAGGACACAGTGAGGACATGGGGACACAGTGGGGACACAGTGAGGACACGGGGACACAGTGGGGACACAGTGAGGACACAGTGAGGACATGGGACACAGTGAGGACACAGTGAGGACATGGGGACACAGTGGGAACACAGTGAGGACACGGGGACACAGTGAGGACACGGGGACACAGTGAGGACACAGTGAGGACACAGTGAGGACATGGGGACACAGTGGGGACACAGGGAGGACATGGGACACAGTGAGGACATGGGGACACAGTGAGGACACAGTGAGGACATGGGACACAGTGAGGACACGGGGACACAGTGGGGACACAGTGAGGACACAGAGAGGACATGGGACACAGTGAGGACACAGTGAGGACACGGGGACACAGTGGGGACACAGTGAGGACACAGTGAGGACATGGGACACAGTGAGGACACAGTGAGGACATGGGGACACAGTGGGAACACAGTGAGGACACGGGGACACAGTGGGGACACAGTGAGGACACGGGGACACAGTGAGGACACAGTGAGGACATGGGGACACAGTGGGGACACAGTGAGGACACAGTGAGGACATGGGGACACAGTGGGGACACAGTGAGGACATGGGACACAGTGAGGACATGGGGACACAGTGAGGACACAGTGAGGACATGGGACACAGTGAGGACATGGGGACACAGTGGGGACACAGTGAGGACACGGGGACACAGTGGGGACACAGTGAGGACACAGTGAGGACATGGGGACACAGTGGGGACACAGTGAGGACACGGGGACACAGTGGGGACACAGTGAGGACATGGGACACAGTGAGGACATGGGGACACAGTGAGGACACAGTGAGGACATGGGACACAGTGAGGACATGGGGACACAGTGGGGACACAGTGAGGACACGGGGACACAGTGGGGACACAGTGAGGACACAGTGAGGACATGGGGACACAGTGGGGACACAGTGAGGACACGGGGACACAGTGGGGACACAGTGAGGACATGGGACACAGTGAGGACATGGTCTTTAACTACTATTTTTACTACTAATAAATTGTATATTGTCATTGATTTGTCTCACACATATATTTTATGAAATGCATCTATTTAGTTTTATTGATTCTTATATTTTACTGTCATTGTCCAAATATTTAGAAAAACTTGTACTTGTGCTTTGGCAATATTGGTTTTTAACTTCCGTGCCAATAAAGCCTTATTGAATTGACAGCTAGCAGCTAGCAGTGACTCTCTGCTGCCTCTGCAGGTGGCAGGTGGTACTACAGGACAGGGCGGGAGGCTAGCTGGTTAGCATGCTAACTTGTTTCTCACCTGGTTCATCCTGGGCAGGTCTTTGATCGTCTCCGTCTTCGGCTCCTTCTCTTTGGCCCACATCCTCAGGTAGTACCTGTAGTCCTTCACCTTCTCCTCTGGAACAACACAGGTCACAGGTCACAGGTCAGAGGTCACAAGTCACAGGTCAGAGGTCAGGGGTTAGAGGTCAGGGGTCATGGGTCGTCTTCTGTTTAGTCTGGTTGTCTGTACTCTGAACTTCCTGGCTGAATATTTGTGGAAATGGAAGAAGATTTTGATCCTGCAGCAGGACTCTGGAGACATTCTGAGGTGTTTGTTTACTTCTTGGTGGACATTATTAACCCTCGCTGGCATCAGTGACACATCCTGATTAACCCTTTGGAGTTTGGGGCTATTTTGTTGGTTTTTGACTCACCATGCTGGTATCATCTTTTTCAGCTCAACTTCATTATTATCAAGTCATTTTGACTTACTGGATCAACATTTTGACAAACAAAAAACACAAAAAAATACCCCAAATCACATAAAAAACGGTCAACATAAAAGATTGCATTAAAAATGTTGAATGCACACAGCAAACATTGGAAAATCTCTCCAAAAGAAGTAAAATCCTGTTACTAAACTTGGTCAAGGTGATTTTTGCTGAAAAAGAGTTGAAGGACATGATGAACATGAACCCTTCAATCAGGATTCAGAACGCACCAGAAGGAAACAGCACTCATCAAAGTCAATAACGACTCCTTACTGCAGCTGATCGGGTCGTATCATCCTCCTCATCCTCCTCATCATCCTCATCATCCTCCTCATCCTCCTCCTCATCATCCTCATCATCCTCCTCATCCTCATCGACTATCTGACCTTTATCCCTCACCTGGTTTCACTCCAACTCACCAACAGGAAACAGTTGGTCAACCTCAGAAACCCCTCCTCCACCCTGCCCCGGTCAACCAAGGCGTTCCACAAGGATCTGTGTTGGGACCCCTCCTCTTCACCATATGAATGCTTCCCCTCGGTCAGATCATCCGTCAGAATGGCCTCAACTACCAGTCCTACGCTGACGACACGCAGCTCTACTTGAACACCAACTGGGACTCTCTTCCACCAGACATCAGAACTGCTTCATCCCTGAACTCTTCAAACACCAAACACCTCCTGATCATCACAGCCTTCCACCTTCAATAACTCCTGAACCCCCCAGACTGTCCAGTCTGAGTCCTACCTGTCCAGTCTGAGTCCTACCTGTCCAGTCTGAGTCCTACCTGTCCAGTCTGAGTCCTACCAGGCGCTATATGAATCTAAGTTATTATTATTATTAACAGTAACAATGACGTCCCTATTAATAACACAATAAGAGCTTTTATTCTGAAAGAGCGAAGCTGATTTAATGATCCACACCTGTCCAGGTAACTGATCATTTACCTTTCTTGTCCTCGCCGTCTGCTCCGTCCTTCCCGTCCTCACCTGCAGAAGACAGGAAGTCACCTGCATTACCACCACAAACAACGTAACCATGGCGACGAGTTAAAAAAACATTCTCAACTCATTCTGAGACGAAGAATTAAAAAGAGTTGAAACTGTTTGTTAGTGGAAGACGTCTAGCTCCGCCCCCCTCGGTGATGTCACGGCAGACGGTGACATCACCGAGGGGGGCGGAGCCAGAGGAGCAGAGACACAAACCTGATGTCACTTCCTGCTGCCCCGAAATGTCCTGATCAGACAGGAAGGAAGACTCTGGGAGGAAGAAGAGAAGAAGAAGAAAAAGAAGAAAAAGAGGAGAAGAAGAAGAAGAAGAAGAAGAAGAAGAGGCGGCGTGTTAACGAGCTAATCAGTTAGTTAATTGGAAGAAGTCTGTTAATCAGCTGGAGATAAAAACTTTGTTTACCTTTCGGTTCGTCTTCAGTGAAGAAGGTTGCCGCCTCCAGAGCTGACTCCGCCTCCTCAGGACACAGAGCTGCAACACAGACAGAAAAATAAACACACAAACAAACAAATAAACACACAAACAACAAACAGACAAATAAACAAGCAGACAGAAGGCGTCCAGGTGAGTTTACCTGGCGGCAGGTGGAGCTTGTAGAGCAGTTTGAGTTTTTCTGTCATGTCTCCGTGATACATCCCGCCTGCAGACAAACAAACAAACAAACAAACAGCCTGTGAACATGTTGTCCTGCAGGTCCTCCTGTCCCCCTTTTGTGTCTCTTTTTTGGTTATTTTGTGTCTTTTTTGGTCATTTTTTTTGTCTTTTGTGTCTTTTTTTAGTCTTTCTGTGTCTTTTTTAAATCATTGTGTCTCTTTTTGGTCATGCAGGTCCCCCTGTCCCCCTTCAGGTCCCAGACTCACTCAGTCCCGTGATGAACTCCTTGAAGTTGACCAGCCCGTCCTGGTTCTGGTCCAGCAGCCTGAAGAGGCGGGCCGACAGCGAGGGGGTGTGGCCTCCGCAGACCCACGGAGCCAGCGCCGAGAACAGCTGACTGAACTGAGCCGGGTCGATCCGGTACTGCTCCAGGTACGGCAGGCTGGGGTCGTGGCGCTCCGCCGCCCCCGAGCTGCTGGAGCCCCAGTAACAGCTGGTCATGTGTTTGGACTGGGACAGGCAGGGGGACAGACAGGGGGACAGACAGGCAGGGGGACAGACAGGCAGGGGGACAGACAGGCAGGGGGACAGACAGACAGAGGGACAGACAGGGAGGGGGACAGACAGGGGGACAGACAGGCAGGGGGACAGGCAGGGGGACAGACAGGCAGACAGGGAGGGGGACAGACAGGCAGACAGGCAGGGGGACAGACAGGGAGGGGGACAGAGGGACAGACAGGCAGGGGGACAGACAGACAGGAAAAAAAGAGAGCAAAAAAAGACGTAAAATTACCAAAATACTCCAAAACCTCCAGACTCCATCTGATCAATGAGTCCTGATCAATTTTTAAGAAGAGCCTGAAGACCTTCAACTCTTTACTGATCACCTTCACTCTGGATCTCCAGATGAAACCATCAGGTTCTCTCTGAGCACTACGTTACCTCATCTCTGACTCTCATCTGGTTCTAGACCTCATCTCTGACTCTGATCTGGTTCTAGTCCTCATCTCTGACTCTGATCTGGTTCTGGACCTCATCTCTGACTCTGATCTGGTTCTGGACCTCATCTCTGACTCTCATCTGGTTCTGGACCTCATCTCTGACTCTGATCTGGTTCTGGACCTCATCTCTGACTCTGATCTGGTTCTGGACCTCATCTCTGACTCTGATCTGGTTCTGGACCTCATCTCTGACTCTGATCTGGTTCTAGACCTCATCTCTGACTCTGATCTGGTTCTGGACCTCATCTCTGACTCTCATCTGGTTCTGGACCTCATCTCTGACTCTGATCTGGTTCTAGTCCTCATCTCTGACTCTGATCTGGTTCTGGAACTCATCTCTGACTCTTTATCTGGTTCTGGACCTCATCTCTGACTCTGATCTGGTTCTAGACCTCATCTCTGACTCTGATCTGGTTCTAGTCCTCATCTCTGACTCTGATCTGGTTCTAGACCTCATCTCTGACTCTCATCTGGTTCTAGTCCTCATCTCTGACTCTGATCTGGTTCTGGACCTCATCTCTGACTCTGATCTGGTTCTAGACGTCATCTCTGACTCTGATCTGGTTCTAGTCCTCATCTCTGACTCTGATCTGGTTCTAGACCTCATCTCTGACTCTCATCTGGTTCTAGTCCTCATCTCTGACTCTGATCTGGTTCTGGACCTCATCTCTGACTCTGATCTGGTTCTGGACCTCATCTCTGACTCTCATCTGGTTCTGGACCTCATCTCTGACTCTCATCTGGTTCTGGACCTCATTTCTGACTCTGATCTGGTTCTAGTCCTCATCTCTGACTCTGATCTGGTTCTGGACCTCATCTCTGACTCTTTATCTGGTTCTGGACCTCATCTCTGACTCTGATCTGGTTCTAGACCTCATCTCTGACTCTGATCTGGTTCTAGTCCTCATCTCTGACTCTGATCTGGTTCTGGTCCTCATCTCTGACTCTGATCTGGTTCTAGTCCTCATCTCTGACTCTGATCTGGTTCTGGACCTCATCTCTGACTCTGATCTGGTTCTGGACCTCATCTCTGACTCTCATCTGGTTCTAGACCTCATCTCTGACTCTCATCTGGTTCTGGACCTCATCCCTGATCTGGTTCTGGACCTCATCTCTGACTCTGATCTGGTTCTGGACCTCATCTCTGACTCTGATCTGGTTCTGGACCTCATCTCACGTTGCTTTAGATAAAAGCGTCTAAATGACGTTGTAGAATTATAGAATTGTAGAACTCTTCTTCTCCTGTTTCTGTTTGTTGTCTTGTGACTCGGTAGTGACTTGGTTCTGACCTTAAAGAGACAGTACAGCTCCTCCAGCTCCTCGATGCTGAAGGCCGACTCCGTCATCATCGCTCTCACCTGCACACACACACACACACACACACACACACACACACACCTGTAAACACTGTGTCTCCATGAGAATATTAGCATTTAGCTCACCGCTTGCTAACGTCACCCACCACGCTCCTCTTGGCCGTGTCCTCCAGCGACTGGATGACCTTTAACCTCTGCTTGAACCTCATCTGTTCAATGACATCAGAGCGCAAGCTGCCGAATTTCTGTCAGAGAAGAAGAAACTGAGATTATCTGCTGCAGGAGTTAGACAGGGCCCGTCCTGCTGCAGGAGTTAGACAGAGCCCGTCCTGCTGCAGGAGTTAGACAGAGCCCGTCCTGCTGCAGGAGTTAGACAGGGCCCGTCCTGCTGCAGGAGTTAGACAGGGCCCGTCCTGCTGCAGGAGTTAGACAGAGCCCGTCCTGCTGCAGGAGATAGACTGTAGAATATGTCTGATAATTGTTTCTGTGGAAATGTAAACGTCAGGGTCAGTCATGTGAAAGTGTGATGACATCATGATGACATCTTGGTGACATCACGGTTACATCATGATGACATCATGGCGTGTCTGACCTCGTAGGACGACTTGATGAGGTCAAAGATGTCGATCTCAGGTGGAGGATCGTCTCCGCTGGTCAGCAGGGCGTGCAGGTGAGGGATGGGCGGAGCCACAGTCTGTTTATTCACAACATTATCCAGGTACCTGCACACACACACACACACACACACACACACACACACAACACACACACACACACACACACACACAGTTTATAATTAGACTTTTGAATATATTCCAAATCATTCTGAGTCCTACCTGTCCAGTCTGGGTCCTACCTGTCCAGTCTGGGTCCTACCTGTCCTACCTGTCCAGTCTGACTCCTACCTGTCCAGTCTGGGTCCTACCTGTCCAGTCTGGGTCCTACCTGTCCAGTCTGACTCCTACCTGTCCAGTCTGACTCCTACCTGTCCAGTCTGGGTCCTACCTGTCCAGTCTGAGTCCTACCTGTCCAGTCTGGGTCCTACCTGCCCAGTCTGAGTCCTACCTGTCCAGTCTGGGTCCTACCTGTCAAGTCTGGGTCCTACCTGCCCAGTCTGGGTCCTACCTGCCCAGTCTGAGTCCTACCTGTCCAGTCTGGGTCCTATCTGTCCAGTCTGGGTCCTACCTGTCCAGTCTGGGTCCTACCTGCCCAGGATGGTCATGGCTTCTCCCTCGTCGCTGCAGGACAGCAGAGCGTCCATGTTGTCGTGGAGAACAGCCAGCGCCACCTGCAGACAGATGGACAGTTACTGAATGATGCTGACTAGAAGAGGACTCGATGTAGACGAGTCGTTCGGCGTGTCCGCTGACCTGGAAGATGACTTTGATGCCTTCGTAGAAGAAGCAGTCGACCAGCAGGACGGCGCTGTCGAAGGGCATCACAGACAGGAAGAGCGTGAGGAACCAGGACAGGCTGATGGTGGAGATGACTCCCAGGTCCTGCATGTGTTCGTATAGCAGCGGCAGGAAGGCTCGAGTCAGCTCCTCGAACACGCCCTGGTCCACCAGAGCACCTGCAGAGACACCGACAGGTCAGACACGTCAGACTGGCAGCACCTGACGCTTTCCACGACTGATGACAGCTAGTGTTTATGAAATGTGGACAAGAGAAAGACAGCTGCCGGGTCGCTGGTGAAAATGGAGGGAAAGGACCAAAATACCTGAGAGTAGCTCCAGCTTAAGGTTTCATGTAGCTAACTGAATAAAAAACCAGCGAGCGATAAGCAGGATGTGACGTAGTACTCGACGCCACAACAACACGCAACATTTCTAAAAGCCGGCGAAGCAGTGTTGCCAGCTTAGCAACTTTGTTGCTAGATTTAGCAACTTTTCTGGTTTTATTGTAGACTTTTGGAGACTCGTTCTTACTCTTCTTACTCTTCAGTCTCTCCCAGCTGCAGAGCCGGAGGGGATGTTAACCTCTTAGTGTCCAGTCTGCAAATTGCTAACAGGCTAACAGTTAGCTCTGTAGCAGTACAGTGTGTATGTGCTAACAGGCTAACAGTTAGCTCTGTAGCAGTACAGTGTGTATGTGCTAACAGGCTAACAGTTAGCTCTGTAGCAGTACAGTGTGTATGTGCTAACAGGCTAACAGTTAGCTCTGTAGCAGTACAGTGTGTATGTGCTGCTGCTGCAGGAGGTGTTCACTTAGCGATCTCTGTTTATTTACAACAAGCACCAGACACTAAAAACTGTTCCTGTTGTTTGTTTTAAAGTAGTGCAATAAAAATACAGATGTTTTCCCTAACACGATGAATAATCATCATTACAATATTGATCATAATAATAGTGATTATCATTTTGGCCATGATTGTGCAGCTCTACCTGAGAGTCCACGACTCTAGAGCTGTTACTGACTCTGTTACTAAGGCTCCGTTTCCATGGTGACGGTCTGAACAGAAGACCTAAAGTGGCGTCACGTCTTCACTTTTTATTCCTGGTTTATTGAGTGTTTCCAGGAGGAAATCTGCTGATACGGTGATCTAAAGTGTGTGAATGTGATTGTATGCAGCCAGGCGGCATCACTTAAAGCCATAAGAGCATCTTTGGGCATGCAGAAGTTTTCACACCACACATTTTCATCAGCTACTCCTTCCACAAAGTTCTCCTCCATCACTAGATCTCCCAGGTCTCGTTCACAGCCGTCTGGCTCCTCCCACCAATCGCTGCATCCAGAATGTGATGGAGGTAATTCCAGATCCTTCTCTGTTCACTAATACTATCTGTACATATCCTGGACATTTGGTGGAAAGACTCCTGTAAGTTTATTAGAGCTGCCAGAGCAGCTTGAAGGTCCCACCATGGAAATAATCCCACGTTTCTTTATTTCCTGTCCTGGAGCATGTATGTGACGTAAACACATACGTGACGTGAGCAGATCAGATCAGAGTTTTGTGTCTTGTCAGTGTAGACGACACGCTACGGAGGAGAGGATTTAACTTTTACACTCTGGAGGCTGGAGGCACATTTTAACGTTTTTAAGACCCAAAAACACCGTCACTGTCTAAACGAAAGGCACTTCACATTAATATGTTGTTGTTTTTACCTGCAAGCGTCCTGGTGTAAACGGGGCCTGAATCTCTGTTGTTACTGACTTGTTACTGACTCTGTTCCTGACTTGTCACTGACTTGTTACTGACTTGTTACTGACCTACGACTCTGGTGTTGTAGTAGTCGGGCAGCATGCGTTCACACAGCGCCACCAGCAGCCAGAAGGCTTCCTCCTCTGGACAGTAGAGCAGCAGGACCGAGGTGACGATGTTCATGGCCTGGAGGAGAACGGAGTGGAACATCTTTAGAGACAACAAGAGTTTTTATAAAGACAGCCCTGAACGGGATTTATTGACAAGTCTCATGAAACAGATACACAAAACAGGTCCTTGGTTCAAACAGCAACAGCGCAGTTTTCCTATTTCTGTTACTATAAACCTAATGTTGGTGTGTCAGGTCTCTTGCTTTGTTGTTATTGTTCCAAATGGTGCAGTGGGATTTCCTAACTCAGAGCTGCTCTGATCTTAATCAAGCAGGAGTTTCCTGTAAAGAGTACAGTGGGGTTCTGTCCCAGTGGGGTTCTGTCCCTGGTTGGGTTCTGACCCTGGTTGGGTTCTGTCCCTGGTGGGGTTCTGACCCTGGTGGGGTTCTGTCCCCGGTGGGGTTCTGACCCTGGTTGGGTTCTGACCCTGGTTGGGTTCTGTCCCCGGTGGGGTTCTGACCCTGGTGGGGTTCTGTCCCCGGTGGGGTTCTGACCCTGGTTGGGTTCTGACCCTGGTGGGGTTCTGTCCCTGGTGGGGTTCTGACCCTGGTGGGGTTCTGTCCCCGGTGGGGTTCTGACCCTGGTTGGGTTCTGACCCTGGTTGGGTTCTGTCCCAGTGGGGTTCTGACCCTGGTTGGTTTCTGTCCCCGGTGGGGTTCTGACCCTGGTTGGTTTCTGTCCCCGGTGGGGTTCTGACCTGACAGTATCCGATCCCGGGGTTGCGGTGGGCGTAGGCGGTGAGGACGCGGCGCAGCGCGGCGATGCCCGTGTCGTTCTGGAAGGCGCGGTGCTCCGGCATCGAGCGGTGGAGGTCGCGCTCGATCTCTTCTGTGGCCAGCGAGCACAGCCCCATGGCCTGCTCCACCAGGTCGCCATAGTAACCGGGGTGGGTCGCCATCTCGTTCTGCGCTCCTGGAAAGAGAGACGGACAGGTGAAGCCACCGTTCCTTTTGACTCCACGGATGTTGATGCCTCATAAATTTAAAATCAGAGTTTACTTGATAATGATCAACTGTACTCGAATGAAAACAATCAACATTTATTCCTTATTTCCAAACTAGAGCTGCAACGATTCGTTGGTTGATAATCTATTAATTGTTAAACTAATTTTTCATGTAAGAATGTTAAAAAAAGGTCTCTTCAATCTTGTTTTAATGTTTTATATCATACTAAACTGAATATTTTTGGTTTTGGAACGACAAAACAAGACATTTAAAGAATCACCTCGACATTCTTCACATTTTATAGACCAAATCAGCTCTATTCCGTACAAGGGAAAGCATTCCAAACTGACCGGAGAACAGCAGCCACAGCTCCCCTCTCAGCCGCTCCGGGATCCCGTTCAGGACCAGTTCTCTGGTTCTGGAGGTTCTGTACATGCAGACGCCTCGACCAAACTCTGAGAAATGGATGTTCCACGCCTCCTCCTTCATCTTCTCCTTCATCTGCAGCAGGGAGAACTGGACTTAATGAACAGAATCTAACAGTAGCGGTGCGTCTCAAGGCTTGAACTCACGGCTTTGGGCCCCAGGTCCTCCGGGGCGTCCCGCTGGTACAGCTGCAGCAGACCCTGGCTGGCGGTGGGCAGGCCGGCGTGGTAGTGGCGCCCCCTGTGGACGGACTCAGACCCTGCAGAGGACGAGGGGCCGGAGGACGCCTGAGGACACAAAACAGCAACAGTGAGACTCTCCTTCCTGTCATGTGAAACCAGACGATCAGCTGACCCACCTGGTGACCAATCAGAGACAGCGGGCTGGTGTCGCCCCACGAGCTGTCGGGCGTTCGCTGCAGGAAGTCGGAGATGCGTTGGACCAGGAAGTCTCTGTCTTTGAGGTTGGCGAACAGGAAGTTCATCTTGTTCTTGGTGCTGATGGAGACGGGACACGGCAGGACGCTGCTGCTGTCCGCCTTCTCCACGATGGACACCTGAGGAGCAGAGCATGATGGGTAACAACCAGCAGAGCATGATGGGTAACTACCAGCAGAGCATGATGGGTAACTACCAGCAGAGCATGATGGGTAACTACCAGCAGAGCATGATGATTAACAAGTAACAGCTCAGTTCTCATGGGAACCTCATTAGTCCAGTCAGCTCAGTGGATCTGGTTCTAGACCTCATCTCTGACTCTCATCTGGTTCTAGACCTCATCTCTGACTCTCATCTGGTTCTAGACCTCATCTCTGACTCTGATCTGGTTCTAGACCTCATCTCTGACTCTCATCTGGTTCTAGACCTCATCTCTGACTCTCATCTGGTTCTAGACCTCATCTCTGACTCTCATCTGGTTCTAGACCTCATCTCTGACTCTGATCTGGTTCTAGACCTCATCTCTGACTCTCATCTGGTTCTAGACCTCATCTCTGACTCTCATCTGGTTCTAGACCTCATCTCTGACTCTCATCTGGTTCTAGACCTCATCTCTGACTCTGATCTGGTTCTAGACCTCATCTCTGACTCTCATCTGGTTCTAGACCTCATCTCTGACTCTCATCTGGTTCTAGACCTCATCTCTGACTCTCATCTGGTTCTAGACCTCATCTCTGACTCTCATCTGGTTCTAGACCTCATCTCTGACTCTCATCTGGTTCTAGACCTCATCTCTGACTCTCATCTGGTTCTAGACCTCATCTCTGACTCTCATCTGGTTCTAGACCTCATCTCTGACTCTCATCTGGTTCTAGTCCTCATCTCTGACTCTGATCTGGTTCTCCCAGCCCCCTGAGCTACACACCAGCAGCTTTATCACATTTTATTAGACATTTGAACTATTGTTGGAATGTGTGAAAAGGACGATAATAATTTGTCCAAATTCTGCTTTTAGTCAGTGAATTAGTTTGACATTTTATCGTCCAGAATGTCTCATTAAAAGGCTGCGGAGGATGGACATGAGGACAGAAGGTTACCTCTCTGAGGACATGAGGACAGGTTACCTCTCTGAGGACATGAGGACAGACTGTTACCTCTCTGAGAGGGACATGAGGACAGACCGGTACCTCTCTGAGGACATGAGGACAGGTTACCTCTCTGAGGACATGAGGACAGAAGGTTACCTCTCTGAGAGGGACATGAGGACAGACCGTTACCTCTCTGAGGGACATGAGGATAGAAGGTTACCTCTCTGAGGACATGAGGACAGACTGTTACCTCTCTGAGGGACATGAGGACAGAAGGTTACCTCTCTGAGGACATGAGGACAGACTGTTACCTCTCTGAGGGACATGAGGACAGAAGGTAACCTCTCTGAGGACATGAGGACAGACTGTTACCTCTCTGAGGGACATGAGGACAGAAGGTAACCTCTCTGAGGACATGAGGACAGACTGTTACCTCTCTGAGGGACATGAGGACAGACTGTTACCTCTCTGAGGACATGAGGACAGACCGTTACCTCTCTGAGGGACATGAGGACAGGTTACCTCTCTGAGGACATGAGGACAGAAGGTTACCTCTCTGAGGACATGAGGACAGAAGGTTACCTCTCTGAGGACATGAGGACAGACTGTTACCTCTCTGAGGGACATGAGGACAGAAGGTAACCTCTCTGAGAGGGACATGAGGACAGAAGGTTACCTCTCTGAGAGGACAGACGGTTACCTCTCTGAGAGGACAGAAGGTTACCTCTCTGAGAGGACAGAAGGTTACCTCTCTGAGATGGACATGAGGACAGAAGGTTACCTCTCTGAGAGGACAGAAGGTTACCTCTCTGAGAGGGACATGAGGACAGAAGGTTACCTCTCTGAGAGGGACATGAGGACAGAAGGTTACCTCTCTGAGAGGACAGAAGATTACCTCTCTGAGAGGACAGAAGGTTACCTTTCTGAGAGGACAGAAGGTTACCTCTCTGAGAGGACAGAAGATTACCTCTCTGAGAGGACAGAAGGTTACCTTTCTGAGAGGACAGAAGGTTACCTCTCTGAGAGGACAGAAGGTTACCTCTCTGAGAGGGACATGAGGACAGAAGGTTACCTCTCTGAGAGGACAGAAGGTTACCTCTCTGAGAGGGACATGAGTACAGAAGGTTACCTCTCTGAGGACATGAGGACAGACTGTTACCTCTCTGAGAGGGACATGAGGACAGAAGGTTACCTCTCTGAGAGGGACATGAGTACAGAAGGTTACCTCTCTGAGGACATGAGGACAGACTGTTACCTCTCTGAGAGGGACATGAGGACAGAAGGTTACCTCTCTGAGGACATGAGGACAGACTGTTACCTCTCTGAGAGGGACATGAGGACAGAAGGTTACCTTTCTGAGAGGGATGATGAGGACAGGTTACCTCTCTGAGAGGGACATTAGGACAGGTTACCTCTCTGAGAGGGACATGAGGACAGAAGGTTACCTCTCTGAGAGGGACATGAGGACAGGTTACCTCTCTGAGAGGGATGATGAGGACAGGTTACCTCTCTGAGAGGACAGAAGGTTACCTCTCTGAGAGGGACATGAGGACAGAAGGTTACCTCTCTGAGAGGACAGAAGGTTACCTCTCTGAGAGGGACATGAGGACAGAAGGTTACCTCTCTGAGAGGACAGAAGGTTACCTCTCTGAGAGGGACATGAGTACAGAAGGTTACCTCTCTGAGGACATGAGGACAGAAGGTTACCTCTCTGAGAGGGACATGAGGACAGAAGGTTACCTCTCTGAGAGGACAGAAGGTTACCTCTCTGAGAGGACAGAAGGTTACCTCTCTGAGAGTGACATGAGGACAGAAGGTAACCTCTCTGAGAGTGACATGAGGACAGAAGGTTACCTCTCTGAGAGGACAGAAGGTTACCTCTCTGAGAGGACAGAAGGTTACCTCTCTTAGAGGACAGAAGGTTACCTCTCTGAGAGGACAGAAGGTTACCTCTCTTAGAGGACAGAAGGTTACCTCTCTGAGAGTGACATGAGGACAGAAGGTTACCTCTCTGAGAGGGCAGAAGGTTACCTCTCTGAGAGGGACATGAGGACAGAAGGTTACCTCTCTGAGAGGACAGAAGGTTACCTCTCTGAGAGGGACATGAGGACAGAAGGTTACCTCTCTGAGAGGACAGAAGGTTACCTCTCTGAGAGTGACATGAGGACAGAAGGTTACCTCTCTGAGAGGGCAGAAGGTTACCTCTCTGAGAGTGACATGAGGACAGAAGGTTACCTCTCTGAAAGGACAGAAGGTTACCTCTCTGAGAGGACAGAAGGTTACCTCTCTGAGAGGACAGAAGGTTACCTCTCTGAGAGGACAGAAGGTTACCTCTCTTAGAGGACAGAAGGTTACCTCTCTGAGAGGACAGAAGGTTACCTCTCTTAGAGGACAGAAGGTTACCTCTCTGAGAGGACAGAAGGTTACCTCTCTTAGAGGACAGAAGGTTACCTCTCTGAGAGTGACATGAGGACAGACTGTTACCTCTCTGAGGACATGAGGACAGACCGTTACCTCTCTGAGGGACATGAGGACAGGTTACCTCTCTGAGGACATGAGGACAGAAGGTTACCTCTCTGAGGACATGAGGACAGAAGGTTACCTCTCTGAGGACATGAGGACAGACTGTTACCTCTCTGAGGGACATGAGGACAGAAGGTAACCTCTCTGAGAGGGACATGAGGACAGAAGGTTACCTCTCTGAGAGGACAGACGGTTACCTCTCTGAGAGGACAGAAGGTTACCTCTCTGAGAGGACAGAAGGTTACCTCTCTGAGATGGACATGAGGACAGAAGGTTACCTCTCTGAGAGGACAGAAGGTTACCTCTCTGAGAGGGACATGAGGACAGAAGGTTACCTCTCTGAGAGGGACATGAGGACAGAAGGTTACCTCTCTGAGAGGACAGAAGATTACCTCTCTGAGAGGACAGAAGGTTACCTTTCTGAGAGGACAGAAGGTTACCTCTCTGAGAGGACAGAAGGTTACCTCTCTGAGAGGGACATGAGGACAGAAGGTTACCTCTCTGAGAGGACAGAAGGTTACCTCTCTGAGAGGGACATGAGTACAGAAGGTTACCTCTCTGAGGACATGAGGACAGACTGTTACCTCTCTGAGAGGGACATGAGGACAGAAGGTTACCTCTCTGAGAGGGACATGAGTACAGAAGGTTACCTCTCTGAGGACATGAGGACAGACTGTTACCTCTCTGAGAGGGACATGAGGACAGAAGGTTACCTCTCTGAGGACATGAGGACAGACTGTTACCTCTCTGAGAGGGACATGAGGACAGAAGGTTACCTTTCTGAGAGGGATGATGAGGACAGGTTACCTCTCTGAGAGGGACATTAGGACAGGTTACCTCTCTGAGAGGGACATGAGGACAGAAGGTTACCTCTCTGAGAGGGACATGAGGACAGGTTACCTCTCTGAGAGGGATGATGAGGACAGGTTACCTCTCTGAGAGGACAGAAGGTTACCTCTCTGAGAGGGACATGAGGACAGAAGGTTACCTCTCTGAGAGGACAGAAGGTTACCTCTCTGAGAGGGACATGAGGACAGAAGGTTACCTCTCTGAGAGGACAGAAGGTTACCTCTCTGAGAGGGACATGAGTACAGAAGGTTACCTCTCTGAGGACATGAGGACAGAAGGTTACCTCTCTGAGAGGGACATGAGGACAGAAGGTTACCTCTCTGAGAGGACAGAAGGTTACCTCTCTGAGAGGACAGAAGGTTACCTCTCTGAGAGTGACATGAGGACAGAAGGTAACCTCTCTGAGAGTGACATGAGGACAGAAGGTTACCTCTCTGAGAGGACAGAAGGTTACCTCTCTGAGAGGACAGAAGGTTACCTCTCTTAGAGGACAGAAGGTTACCTCTCTGAGAGGACAGAAGGTTACCTCTCTTAGAGGACAGAAGGTTACCTCTCTGAGAGTGACATGAGGACAGAAGGTTACCTCTCTGAGAGGGCAGAAGGTTACCTCTCTGAGAGGGACATGAGGACAGAAGGTTACCTCTCTGAGAGGACAGAAGGTTACCTCTCTGAGAGGGACATGAGGACAGAAGGTTACCTCTCTGAGAGGACAGAAGGTTACCTCTCTGAGAGTGACATGAGGACAGAAGGTTACCTCTCTGAGAGGGCAGAAGGTTACCTCTCTGAGAGTGACATGAGGACAGAAGGTTACCTCTCTGAGAGGACAGAAGGTTACCTCTCTGAGAGGACAGAAGGTTACCTCTCTGAGAGGACAGAAGGTTACCTCTCTGAGAGGACAGAAGGTTACCTCTCTTAGAGGACAGAAGGTTACCTCTCTGAGAGGACAGAAGGTTACCTCTCTTAGAGGACAGAAGGTTACCTCTCTGAGAGGACAGAAGGTTACCTCTCTTAGAGGACAGAAGGTTACCTCTCTGAGAGTGACATGAGGACAGAAGGTTACCTCTCTGAGAGGGCAGAAGGTTACCTCTCTGAGAGGGACATGAGGACAGAAGGTTACCTCTCTGAGAGGACAGAAGGTTACCTCTCTGAGAGTGACATGAGGACAGAAGGTTACCTCTCTGAGAGGACAGAAGGTTACCTCTCTGAGAGTGACATGAGGACAGAAGGTTACCTCTCTGAGAGGGCAGAAGGTTACCTCTCTGAGAGTGACATGAGGACAGAAGGTTACCTCTCTGAGAGGACAGAAGGTTACCTCTCTGAGAGGGACATGAGGACAGAAGGTTACCTCTCTGAGAGGACAGAAGGTTACCTCTCTGAGAGGGACATGAGTACAGAAGGTTACCTCTCTGAGGACATGAGGACAGAAGGTTACCTCTCTGAGAGGGACATGAGGACAGAAGGTTACCTCTCTGAGAGGACAGAAGGTTACCTCTCTGAGAGTGACATGAGGACAGAAGGTAACCTCTCTGAGAGTGACATGAGGACAGAAGGTTACCTCTCTGAGAGGACAGAAGGTTACCTCTCTGAGAGGACAGAAGGTTACCTCTCTTAGAGGACAGAAGGTTACCTCTCTGAGAGGACAGAAGGTTACCTCTCTTAGAGGACAGAAGGTTACCTCTCTGAGAGTGACATGAGGACAGAAGGTTACCTCTCTGAGAGGGCAGAAGGTTACCTCTCTGAGAGGGACATGAGGACAGAAGGTTACCTCTCTGAGAGGACAGAAGGTTACCTCTCTGAGAGGGACATGAGGACAGAAGGTTACCTCTCTGAGAGGACAGAAGGTTACCTCTCTGAGAGTGACATGAGGACAGAAGGTTACCTCTCTGAGAGGGCAGAAGGTTACCTCTCTGAGAGTGACATGAGGACAGAAGGTTACCTCTCTGAGAGGACAGAAGGTTACCTCTCTGAGAGGACAGAAGGTTACCTCTCTGAGAGGACAGAAGGTTACCTCTCTGAGAGGACAGAAGGTTACCTCTCTTAGAGGACAGAAGGTTACCTCTCTGAGAGGACAGAAGGTTACCTCTCTTAGAGGACAGAAGGTTACCTCTCTGAGAGGACAGAAGGTTACCTCTCTTAGAGGACAGAAGGTTACCTCTCTGAGAGTGACATGAGGACAGAAGGTTACCTCTCTGAGAGGGCAGAAGGTTACCTCTCTGAGAGGGACATGAGGACAGAAGGTTACCTCTCTGAGAGGACAGAAGGTTACCTCTCTGAGAGTGACATGAGGACAGAAGGTTACCTCTCTGAGAGGACAGAAGGTTACCTCTCTGAGAGTGACATGAGGACAGAAGGTTACCTCTCTGAGAGGGCAGAAGGTTACCTCTCTGAGAGTGACATGAGGACAGAAGGTTACCTCTCTGAGAGGACAGAAGGTTACCTCTCTGAGAGGACAGAAGGTTACCTCTCTGAGAGGACAGAAGGTTACCTCTCTGAGAGGGATGATGAGCTGACAGAGGTCTTCCTCTCGGCTGTTGAAGCAGATGTAGTTGTTGGAGATGAACAGCTGTCCGACCACGTGCATCTTAGCGAACGGCGTCCACAGCGTGCAGTCCGTGTGTCCGTCCAGACGCTCGTCCTGCGTCAGCCGGAACATCGTCCGGTACCGCTCGTTCTTCGCTCGGGCGTCCAAATCCCTGACAGGAACAGGAAACAGCTGATCAGGTCAAAGGTCACCGTTAGCACAAACATATCTGGTTTCATGTGTCATTATCAAGGTTATAATAGTTTGGGATTTTTCATCAGTTTTAGTTTTCATTTCGTTGTGAATTTTTGTTTTCAAATTCAGTTAATTTTAGTTCGTTTTTAGAGTGAGTCTGCAAGTTTTAGTTTAGTTTTTATTAGTTTTAGTTCAGTTTTTATACGTTTTTATTAGCTTTAATTGAGTTTTAGTTTTTTGTATTTTGTTTTTATCATTTTTATTTTTATTTTTATTTTTATTTCAGTTAACGAAATAGTTTTTTCAATTCTAGTTTCTGTTTGTTGGTTAGTTTTTGTTACCGATAATAACCGTGGTCATTATTTCACTGTGAGCTTCACAGACTGAACCGACCTCTTGAGAGCAGAGACGTTCTTCAGCGTCTTGCAGGCTTTGGGCAGCGAGCGGTCGGCGGCGAACGCCTCGTTGTCGAGCAGCTGCCGCATGGCGATGTTGGCGAGCTGCTCCATCAGCTTGAAGGTGTCGTTGATGTTCAGGAACATGGAGAAGAAATGTTCGGTGTGCCGCGTGCTGACACGGACGCTCTCCGGAAACACCAGCGTAGCGTTCTTCTCCAGCTGGGTCACCTCGGTCCACTGCACCACCAGGGTCACTGCACACAAATATATACATGTATACAAATATACATATATGTACATATATATGTATATACATGTCACCTCGGTCCACTGCACCACCAGGGTCACTGCACACAGATATATACATGTATACAAATATACATATATGTACATATATACATGTCACCTCGGTCCACTGCACCACCAGGGTCACTGCACACAAATATATACATGTATACAAATATACATATATGTACATATATACATGTCACCTCGGTCCACTGCACCACCAGGGTCACTGCACACAAATATATACATGTATACAAATATACATATATGTACATATATACATGTCACCTCGGTCCATATATATATATATATATATATATACCAGGGAAATAACACATATATACATCTACATATTTTGTACAAAAGTAGTACTCTGATGCTGTAGTAACTACAGTAGTACTCTGATACTGTAGTAGTAGTAGTAGTACTCCGATACTGTAGTAGTACTGTGATAGTGTAGTAGTAGTAGTATTTTACCCTCTTTGCCCAGCAGGAAGGAGTAAAAGCAGAGGTGGTTGACGGACAGGTAGAGCCAGTAGTACTCTGATACTGTAGTAGTAGTAGTAGTAGTAGTACTGTGATAGTGTAGTAGTACTGTGATAGTGTAGTATCAGTAGTACTGTACCCTCTTTGCCCAGCAGGAAGGAGTAAAAGCAGAGGTGGTTGACGGACAGGTAGAGCCAGTAGTACTCTGATACTGTAGTAGTAGTAGTAGTAGTAGTAGTAGTAGTACTGTGATAGTGTAGTAGTACTGTGATAGTGTAGTAGTAGTAGTACTGTACCCTCTTTGCCCAGCAGGAAGGAGTAGAAGCAGAGGTTGTTGACGGACAGGTAGAGCCAGTAGTACTGTGATACTGTAGTAGTAGTATTAGTAGTAGTAGTACTGTGATAGTGTAGTAGTACTGTGATAATGTAGTATTAGTAGTAGTAGTACTGTGATAGTGTAGTAGTAGTATTAGTAGTAGTAGTACTGTGATACTGTAGTAGTAGTATTAGTAGTAGTAGTACTGTGATAGTGTAGTAGTACTGTGATAGTGTAGTATTAGTAGTAGTAGTACTGTGATAGTGTAGTAGTAGTATTAGTAGTAGTAGTACTGTGATAGTGTAGTAGTACTGTGATAGTGTAGTAGTAGTAGTAGTAGTACTGTGATAGTGTAGTAGTACTATGATAGTGTAGTATTAGTAGTATTTTACCCTCTTTGCCCAGCAGGAAGGAGTAGAAGCAGAGGTGGTTGACGGACAGGTAGAGCCAGTAGTACTCTGATACTGTAGTAGTAGTAGCAGTAGTAGTAGTAGTAGTAGTACTGTGATAGTGTAGTAGTACTGTGATAGTGTAGTATCAGTAGTACTGTACCCTCTTTGCCCAGCAGGAAGGAGTAGAAGCAGAGGTGGTTGACGGACAGGTAGAGCCAGTAGTACTCTGATACTGTAGTAGTAGTAGTAGCAGTAGAAGGAGTAGTAGCACTGTGATAGTGTAGTAGTACTGTGATAGTGTAGTAGTAGTAGTACTGTACCCTCTTTGCCCAGCAGGAAGGAGTAGAAGCAGAGGTTGTTGACGGACAGGTAGAGCCAGTAGTACTGTGATACTGTAGTAGTAGTATTAGTAGTAGTAGTACTGTGATAGTGTAGTAGTACTGTGATAATGTAGTATTAGTAGTAGTAGTACTGTGATAGTGTAGTAGTAGTATTAGTAGTAGTAGTACTGTGATACTGTAGTAGTAGTATTAGTAGTAGTAGTACTGTGATAGTGTAGTAGTACTGTGATAGTGTAGTATTAGTAGTAGTAGTACTGTGATACTGTAGTAGTAGTATTAGTAGTAGTAGTACTGTGATAGTGTAGTAGTACTGTGATAGTGTAGTAGTAGTAGTAGTAGTACTGTGATAGTGTAGTAGTACTGTGATAATGTAGTATTAGTAGTAGTAGTACTGTGATAGTGTAGTAGTAGTATTAGTAGTAGTAGTACTGTGATACTGTAGTAGTAGTATTAGTAGTAGTAGTACTGTGATAGTGTAGTAGTACTGTGATAGTGTAGTATTAGTAGTAGTAGTACTGTGATACTGTAGTAGTAGTATTAGTAGTAGTAGTACTGTGATAGTGTAGTAGTACTGTGATAGTGTAGTAGTAGTAGTAGTAGTACTGTGATAGTGTAGTAGTACTATGATAGTGTAGTATTAGTAGTATTTTACCCTCTTTGCCCAGCAGGAAGGAGTAGAAGCAGAGGTGGTTGACGGACAGGTAGAGCCAGTAGTACTCTGATACTGTAGTAGTAGTAGTAGTAGTAGTAGTAGTACTGTGATAGTGTAGTATTAGTAGTAGTAGTACTGTGATAGTGTAGTAGTACTGTGATAGTGTAGTATCAGTAGTATTTTACCCTCTTTGCCCAGCAGGAAGGAGTAGAAGCAGAGGTGGTTGACGGACAGGTAGAGCCAGTAGTACTCTGATACTGTAGTAGTAGTAGTATTAGTAGTAGTAGTAGTAGTACTGTGATAGTGTAGTATTAGTAGTAGTAGTACTGTGATAGTGTAGTAGTACTATGATAGTGTAGTATTAGTAGTAGTAGTACTGTGATAGTGTAGTAGTACTGTGATAGTGTAGTAGTAGTAGCAGTAGTACTGTGATAGTGTAGTAGTACTATGATAGTGTAGTATTAGTAGTATTTTACCCTCTTTGCCCAACATGAAGGAGTAGAAGCAGAGGTGGTTGACGGACAGGTAGAGCCAGTAGTACTCTGATACTGTAGTAGTAGTAGTAGTAGTAGTAGTAGTACTGTGATAGTGTAGTAGTACTATGATAGTGTAGTATTAGTAGTATTTTACCCTCTTTGCCCAGCAGGAAGGAGTAGAAGCAGAGGTGGTTGACGGACAGGTAGAGCCAGTAGTACTCTGATACTTTAGTAGTAGTAGTAGTAGTAGTAGTACTGTGATAGTGTAGTAGTACTGTGATAGTGTAGTATCAGTAGTACTGTACCCTCTTTGCCCAGCAGGAAGGAGTAGAAGCAGAGGTGGTTGACGGACAGGTAGAGCCAGTAGTACTCTGATACTGTAGTAGTAGTAGTAGTAGTAGTAGTACTGTGATAGTGTAGTAGTACTGTGATAGTATAGTATCAGTAGTACTGTACCCTCTTTGCCCAGCAGGAAGGAGTAGAAGCAGAGGTGGTTGACGGACAGGTAGAGCCAGTAGTACTCTGATACTGTAGTAGTAGTAGTAGTAGTAGTAGTACTGTGATAGTGTAGTAGTACTGTGATAGTGTAGTAGTACTGTGATAGTGTAGTATCAGTAGTACTGTACCCTCTTTGCCCAGCAGGAAGGAGTAGAAGCAGAGGTGGTTGACGGACAGGTAGAGCCAGTAGTACTCTGATACTGTATTAGTAGTAGTAGTAGTAGTAGTACTGTGGTAGTGTAGTAGTACTGTGATAGTGTAGTATCAGTAGTACTGTACCCTCTTTGCCCAGCAGGAAGGAGTAGAAGCAGAGGTGGTTGACGGACAGGTAGAGCCAGTAGTACTGTGATAGTGTAGTAGTAGTAGTAGTAGTAGTAGTAGTACTGTGATAGTGTAGTAGTACTGTGATAGTGTAGTATCAGTAGTACTGTACCCTCTTTGCCCAGCAGGAAGGAGTAGAAGCAGAGGTGGTTGACGGACAGGTAGAGCCAGTAGTACTCTGATACTGTAGTAGTAGTAGTAGTAGTAGTAGTACTGTGATAGTGTAGTAGTACTGTGATAGTGTAGTATCAGTAGTACTGTACCCTCTTTGCCCAGCAGGAAGGAGTAGAAGCAGAGGTGGTTGACGGACAGGTAGAGCCAGTAGTACTCTGATACTGTAGTAGTAGTAGTAGTAGTAGTAGTACTGTGATAGTGTAGTAGTACTGTGATAGTGTAGTATCAGTAGTACTGTACCCTCTTTGCCCAGCAGGAAGGAGTAGAAGCAGAGGTGGTTGACGGACAGGTAGAGCCAGTAGTACTGTGATAGTGTAGTAGTAGTAGTAGTAGTAGTAGTAGTAGTACTGTGATAGTGTAGTAGTACTGTGATAGTGTAGTATCAGTAGTACTGTACCCTCTTTGCCCAGCAGGAAGGAGTAGAAGCAGAGGTGGTTGACGGACAGGTAGAGCCAGCCCTGGCGGGGCACCCGGCCCTTCCAGTAGCTGCAGCTGTAGTAGTTCACCAGTTTTTCTTCGTCCGGCATCCCGAACAGCCGCCGCATCTTCAGCTCCGCCTCCCGGAACTTCCCGCAGTCCTCCTCGGGCTCCTCGCCCACCTTCAGACGGTTCTCCTCCGCGATGATGCCCTGCAGGAAGTGACATCATCACTGACGGGGTCTCACACGGGGAGACGCCAAACACCTGACAGGAAGTGAGACAGGAAGTGACATACGCAGATCTTTCCTTTGACGAAGGTGGTGACGTCTTCGTCGTTGTCGAAGATGGAGATGGTCTGCAGCAGGTTGGACTCCAGCCAGTCCCAGTGCTCCGTGATCTCCTTCCTGGAGGAACCTGAGAGGCAGGACCCAGGGTCAACAACAACAAATACAGAGTCAACAAACAACAAACACCAGGGCCAACAACAACATCAATCAACAAACAACACAACCAGAGGGCTGTTCCATCAACGTGGCTAAACAAATTACAGCTTCATTGATCAGCTGGTTAGAATGAACACCAACTTTCACTTTTCACTTCCACTAAATGGTCTATAGATATCTATATACCATAGATATCTATGGTATATAGATATCTACGGTATATAGATATCTACGGTATATAGATATCTAGATATACCATAGATATCTATGGTATATAGATATCTAGATATCTATATACCATAGATATCTATGGTATATAGATATCTATATACCATAGATATCTATATCTATATTGGCATCACCCACACCTCCCTGGACTGGTTCACGTCATACTTCTCTGGCCGCACTCACTTCATTCAACTCAAGTCGCACAAATCCATCCCCTCCTCCGTCACCTCAGGTGTGCCCCAGGGCTCTGTCCTGGGGCCCCTCCTCTTCATCATCTACCTCCTTCCCCTCGGCAATATCTTCCGCAAATTTAACATTCACTTCCACTGTTATGCCGATGACACCCAGCTCTACCTCACCACTAAACCCTCGTCCTCTCTCCCGCCCACCTCCCTCACCGATTGCATCTCTGAAATAAGAACCTGGTTCACCTCAAACTTCCTTAAACTAAACAGTAATAAAACAGAGATTCTCCTCATTGGCACAAAATCCACTCTATCCAAAACCGACAGCTTTTCCCTCAACATCGACAACTCCTCTGTTTCACCATCCCCCCAGGTTAAGAGTCTGGGTGTCATCCTGGACAGTAGCTATCCTTTCAATCCCACATCAACAACATTACCCGGTCTGCCTACTTCCATCTACGAAACATCAATCTCCTCCGCCCCTGCCTTACCCCCCACACTGCTGCCATCCTCGTCCACAGCCTTGTCACTTCCCGTCTGGATTACTGCAACTCTCTCCTCTTTGGCCTCCCTCAAAAATCACTCCATAAGCTTCAACTGGTCCAGAATTCAGCTGCCCGCATCATCACCAGAACCGCCTCTATCCACCACATCACCCCTGTCCTCCAACAGCTCCACTGGTTCCCGGTTCAGTTCTGGATTCAATACAAAGTCCTCCTGGTAACTTTCAAGGCTATCCACAACCTCGCCCCCCCATATCTGTCCGACCTCCTCCATGTTCCCACTCCCTCCCGTTCCCTCAGATCCTCTTCCTCAATACACCTGTCTGTCCCCTCCGCCCGTCTCACCACCATGGGGAGCAGAGCATTCAGCCGCTCTGCTCCCAACCTCTGGAACTCACTACCACCCCAACTCAGGAACATTGACTCACTCCCCCATTTCAAATCACAACTCAAAACACATCTCTTTAAAACTACTTATTCCCTCTGATCACAATTACCCTGTCCAAATCTATCTTTTGTATTGTATTGTTATTAATTCGGTGTATTTTATTGTATTTTATTGCTGAATCTTTTCTATCTTTTTTGTACGGTGTCCTTGAGTGCCAAGAAAGGCGCCTCCAAATAAAATGTATTATTATTATTATTATTATATACCATAAATATCTATGGTATAAAGATATCTATATACCATAGATATCTATATACCATAAATATCTATGGTATAAAGATATCTATGGTCTATAGATATCTATAGACCATAGATATCTATGGTCTATAGATATCTAGATATACCATAGATATCTATGGTATATCTAGATATCTATAGACCATAGATATCTATGGTATATGATGGTCTATAGATATCTATATACCATAGATATCTATGGTCTATAGATATCTAGATATACCATAGATATCTATGGTATATATAGATATCTATAGACCATAGATATCTATGGTCTATAGATATCTAGATATACCATAGATATCTATGGTATATCTAGATATCTATAGACCATAGATATCTATGGTCTATAGATATCTATGGTCTATAGATATCTATAGACCATAGATATCTATGGTATATCTAGATATCTATAGACCATAGATATCTATATACCATAGATATCTATGGTATATAGATATACCATAGATATCTATGGTATATAACCCACCACATGCGATGTTCCAGTAGATCTGAGAGTCGGCCGTCTGCAGCAGGATCCTGTACGGAGCCACTCGGGCACTCGAGTCCAGAACCACGTCCAGAGTCCCCACCAGCAGACCTGCAGAGAGACAGACAGGTAAACTAGAGACCTGCAGAGAGACAGACAGGTAAACTAGAGACCTGCAGAGAGACAGACAGGTAAACTAGAGACCTGCAGAGAGACAGACAGGTAAACTAGAGACCTACAGAGAGACAGATAGGTCAACCAGAGACCTGCAGAGAGACAGACAGGTAAACTAGAGACCTGCAGAGAGACAGACAGGTAAACTAGAGACCTGCAGAGAGACAGACAGGTAAACTAAAGACCTGCAGAGAGACAGACAGGTAAACTAGAGACCTGCAGAGAGACAGACAGGTAAACTAAAGACCTGCAGAGAGACAGACAGGTAAACTAGAGACCTGCAGAGAGACAGACAGGTAAACTAAAGACCTGCAGAGAGACAGACAGGTAAACTAGAGACCTGCCGAGAGACAGACAGGTAAACTAGAGACCTGCAGAGAGACAGACAGGTAAATTAGAGACCTGCAGAGAGACAGACAGGTCAACCAGAGACCTGCAGAGAGACAGACAGGTCAACCAGAGACCTGCAGAGAGACAGACAGGTCAACCAGAGACCTGCAGAGAGACAGACAGGTAAACTAGAGACCTACAGAGAGACAGACAGGTCAACCAGAGACCTGCAGAGAGAGAGAGACAGGTAAACCAGAATGAAAACGTTGGAGGATCCAGGACGTCGCCCTGCGGGACGCCTCAAAACTTTTTTTTTTAATAAAAGCTTCACATTAAGAAATAACAGATCAGCTGAACATCTTCATCTCAAATACACGTAAACATGAAAACATTAAGTAATATAATAAATATAATAAATATAACAACAGGTCGTCTCGGTGATAAACGCTGCAGGTGCGACCTGTCGCCTGTTTGTTCATTTTAACTTGTTAACGTGTTCAGAACTTTTAGAAATCATTTATTTAAATGAGGCAAAAAGGTAAATGTGTTATTTTTTAAATTTGAGTATTTGTTGTTTTTCCTTTATTTCGGGTGTTTTATTCATCCTGACATGATGTCATTGTTTATTTTTATTTATTATTTGCACCAATAAAGAAACTGTTTCCTGTGTGTCTGTATTATTATTTAATAACAACAGAAGAACTCTTTAAAACGACTGTTTTCTCTCTGGACTCTGGTTCAAATCTAATAAAACAACTATGTGAGCTATGTGAGCTGCGTTCACTGTCAGTGGGAAACTTTACAACCGTCACTTTATTTTCAGCAACCTACGGTGGTCCTGAACTGCAAAACACAAAAACAAATCAGAAAACACAACAACAAATAAAAAAAACACAACAAACAAAACAGAAAACGTGTTTTTTTATTTTCTGTTTTGGTGTTGTGTTTTCTGATTTGCCGTTGTGATTTGCACTTCAGGGCCACCGTAGAAATCTAATAAAGTAAAACAATAATAATAATAATAATAATAATAATGATAATAATAATAATAGTACATCAGTTTGTAAAGATGTGGTATAGAAAGTAGCCAGGAGTTACAGGTACTTTATTTTCAACATTTTTCCATTTGGAGATTGATTTTACCGTCTGACAAGTGACCAATTAATAAAAATATATACACATATATTTATATATTTATACACAAATGTATTTATATATTTATACACACATAATATATATATATATATATATATATATATATATATATATATTTATAAACATATAGCACCTTTTCCAGCCCTCAGGACAAGTTTCAGGGCAATAAAGACTAAAACAAACAGTTTCTGTCATGGCCCTGAATGCATCCAAGACATAAAAACAAACAAACAACAAACATTTCAATACTGTGGAACAACAGAGAAATATATATTTATTTATGTGGAATAATATCCTGCTTCTGCTTCTTCTTGTGCTTTTTTACAGGGTTTATGTTTGTTATCTAATGTTTAAATTATTGTTATATTATCTGTTTGCACTGAAACGAGAGCTGCTCTTTTTTAATGCCGCTGAACTTCTGTACCATAACAATAAAAACTTCTGATTCTGATGTTTATATATTTATATAGTTTATATATATTTATATCGTTTATATATATTTATATAGTTTATATATTGATATTTATATCTGAGCTGGGGGCCGGTCGGGGATCAGTCTGTTTCTGTTTGTCACATGATCTGTTAATCGTTTATCTTCAGGAGTCGCTGCTCAGTTTACTGAGATCAGTAACCAACATTTAAACTACCACCAGTTACTGCTGAAGGACCCGTAGAACCACCTAAAGGACCCGTAGAACCACCTAAAGGACCCTAGAACCATCTAAAGGACCCTAGAACCACCTAAAGGACCCATAGAACCACCTAAAGGACCCTAGAACCATCTAAAAGACCCTAGAGCCACCTAAAGGACCCATAGAACCACCTAAAGGACCCTAGAACCACCTAAAGGACCAGTAGAACCACCTAAAGGACCCTAGAACCACCTAAAGGACCCGTAGAACCACCTAAAGGACCCGTAGAACCACCTAAAGGACCCTAGAACCATCTAAAGGACCCTAGAACCACCTAAAGGACCCATAGAACCACCTAAAGGACCCTAGAACCACCTAAAGGACCCGTAGAACCACCTAAAGGACCCTAGAACCATCTAAAGGACCCTAGAACCACCTAAAGGACCCATAGAACCACCTAAAGGACCCTAGAACCACCTAAAGGACCAGTAGAACCACCTAAAGGACCCTAGAACCACCTAAAGGACCAGTAGAACCACCTAAAGGACCCTAGAACCACCTAAAGGACCCATAGAACCACCTAAAGGACCCTAGAACCACCTAAAGGACCCATAGAACCACCTAAAGGACCAGTAGAACCACCTAAAGGACCCATAGAACCACCTAAAGGACCCTAGAACCACCTAAAGGACCCGTAGAACCACCTAAAGGACCCTAGAACCACCTAAAGGACCAGTAGAACCACCTAAAGGACCAGTAGAACCACCTAAAGGACCCTAGAACCACCTAAAGGACCCGTAGAACCACCTAAAGGACCAGTAAAACCACCTAAAGGACCCTAGAACCACCTAAAGGACCCTAGAACCACCTAAAGGACCCATAGAACCATCTAAAGGACCCTAGAACCACCTAAAGGACCCGTAGAACCACCTAAAGGACCCTAGAACCACCTAAAGGACCCGTAGAACCACCTAAAGGACCAGTAGAACCACCTAAAGGACCCGTAGAACCACCTAAAGGACCCGTAGAACCACCTAAAGGACCAGTAGAACCACCTAAAGGACTGATATAAAAGCTTTTTTGATATGTTCGTTATTCTTTTCTCATATAAATATATTTATTTCAGAAAAATAAAAAAGCCTATTTTATTTCATAGTGTATTTTTATTTAAGATTTTTATTTAAATGTGCACTTTATTTGACTTTGACTGATCGTTTGCTCTCACTTTGTGATAAAACTATCAGGATAAATATCGGTTATCAGATATGACTTTTGGTCCATATCGCCCAGCTCTACTTTAATTCATGGATCAGATGGAAGCGGATCAATAAACAGCTTATTGATGCAGCTGTTGGCTGGTAGATGGACCGGACCGGACCGGACCGGCCCGGAGCCCCCTCCCCCGGCCCGGAGCCCCTTCCCCCGGGTAGACTCACCGGACAGCCCGCCTCCCCGGCCGTGTCCCCGGCGCCGCTGCAGGATGAAGAAGGGGTTGGCCCGCTCGGAGACCCAGAGCGCTCCGGCCAGCAGAACCTCCTCCGGCTCGATCCACATGTCTG
Organism: Centropristis striata; assembly: GCF_030273125.1. Lineage (NCBI taxonomy): Eukaryota > Metazoa > Chordata > Actinopteri > Perciformes > Serranidae > Centropristis > Centropristis striata. The sequence goes on along the minus strand of NC_081528.1, from coordinate 215,119 downwards.
TCCGCTCCCTGCGCACCCTCTCCGGGTCTGGGACCTTAGGACCGGGTCTGGGCCGGGTCTGGGACCTGGCTGATCGGTTCCGTTAGTTCTCCGTTAGAACACCGAGCTGATGTTGTTGTTTTCAGTCTGCTGACTAAACATCACTTCCGGGTATGACGTCACTGGACACGCCCTCCGCGCACGCTGCGTCATTGCGTCACAGACGCGTTGATTCATCTGACCCGCCGTTACGTCTTACGTTTCAATAAAGTTATTATTATTATTATTATTATTATTAATAATAATAATAATAATAATAATAATAATAATAATGACGTATAAAGATACATATAGATAAATAGATATAAACTCCTCTCTCCTTTTAACAATAAAAACATATGTGCATTTGGTTACATAGACTGACATGTATACATATATATATATATATATATATATGTTTATATATATATATATACATATATGTATATATATATATGTATACATATATATATATATATATATATACATTTATATATATATGTATGTTATATATGTTTATATATGCATGTCATGTATTTATACATGACATGCATTATTTATACAAACGTTTTTATATGTAATAATACAGGTTATAGTGTAAACTAGCATAGAAGTGTAAAGTGTCAGTATAAAGGTATGTATCTAAGCATATAGTAATAATCTATAGTTGTGTATTAAGTGTTTGTATGTTTTGTGTTTATAAGGTTAAATGTCTCCATCCAGTAGTTTATATTCAGTTTTTTAAACATTATTCTGATGTCTTAAACCTAAAAAACAACCAGATCTTCCAGTCCACCAGACTCCAGAGTGATTTTTAATGATTTGACTATCTGATGTTTATTTATTTTACATGTGTAGGTTACAGAGAGGCCTTTAATGTGAAGAGTTACTTCCTGTTGACGTGTCTGAATAAAGAGACGGCTGCATGTTAAAGGCAATATGACACTTTAATGACACGTTAATGACACGTTACTGACACGTTAATGACACATTAATGCTGAGGCAGTCAGAGACACAGTGAGATAAAAGCATCAGCTCCTCTTCCTCATGTGACACGGAGACGAGGACAGACGGACGAGGACACGCGTCCTTCAGGTCACTTCAGATAATATTGATCGATCAGGTTATAGATTGTATAATGCTGTTTATATATTTCTGATTATTACACGCTGAGTAACTCAGAAGCTGTTGAATACATTTCAAAGGAGCAGTCCATCACATCAGGAGACCCTCGGACCTGTTAGCATGTTAGCATGTTAGCATCAGCTCTGTGAGCCAATAGCAAGAGAGGGAGATGTTAGCCGTGAGCGCTAAAGCTAACAGACGTGACCTCATAACAGTTAATATTAAATAACCCCATAATAACAGTTGTTTAAAATAAAACCCTCCTCTTCTTCTGTGGTGTTTTTAATGGCAGCTTGTTTTTATGTAATGCTTTTAACAAAAACAAGCTAAAACACGATGAAAAAGAGTTTTTTTTGTTTGTTTGTCTCTCCTGATTGGCTCACAGAGTCCAGATGTGCCAGACTGTTAGTCTCGGTGATTCCACTATTTGTGCTAAGGTCCTCTAACACAAACAGTGATTTTAGCTGCTGCCACCATCAGTCCATCTGTTGTTCTGTGACTTTGTGTTTTAAAGGGTTTGTTCAGATCTGAGAGTCACATAAAGAAACAAACAAACTAACCGACGGGTCTCGGTACTAAAGAATAATCCGTTGTTATCCGTTTTTTCATTTTGGTTTTTGGAAACGAATGTTGAAAAAACAAGTCTTTTATTTGTTTTTTGATTTTTGGCTTTGACTTTAGTACCCAGACCGACCAGCAGCTCCTGTCAGCTAAAATCACTGTTTTTATTAAAGCAGTCAGATATCAGCTTCAGTTCAGAAAGAGGAAATATTATAAATGTAACGTACACTTGATCTGATGTTGATGTTTTAGGACTTGCTCAGTCTCCAGCAGTAAAACACTGACCGGATTAATACACTCCAATTAGTCCAAACTGTCCCTGTAATACCTGTGTGTCCCTATGAATCTCAGAGGGTTCACTAAGAAGACCGGAGGACCCGGGACGCCTCCCTGAGGAACTCCAAGTCACTGAAACTGAGAACAGGAGGGTTTCCAGAAATGTCGTACTGTTCCTTTAAATCTAACGTCTCTTTTTGCTACAGGGGAGTTAACACTGTTAAAGTTCCTCCTACAGAGTCCTGGTCCAGGTCTTCCTCTGGTCCTGGTTCTAGTCTGATCCTGAACAGGACCAATAAGCTCCAGGAATTCTGGTTCTGGTCTTCAGAAAGAATCCGACTCTGATTGGAGTTTTCTCCAGGATGCAGGAACTTTGAGGAACCAAGAAACCTCTTTAGGAATCCAGGAACTTTTCTGAGGAACTTTGTAGGAAAACCTTTTCCAGGAACACAAGAGACTCCTGATTATTTTCAGGAGTTTTTCAAGAAACTTGAGACCAACATCACCTCCAGGTCTTCTAGAGTCCAAGTCCAGAACTCAGTTCTCCAGACTGTTTGGTTTAGAAAGTGTTTTAAACAATTTACCCAGAAAACTTCAGTTCCTCCAAAGTTTTTCTTCTTTGGGGGAAAATTAAAACACGAGTGTCGAGCTAACGGGCCCAAACAGAGACCCGGATCCAGACCCTGTATTCAGACCCAGATCCAGACCTGGATCCATATTCAGTCTGAAGAAAGTCTGATGGTTTAAATGATGTTTAAAAGTTTGTCTTGCTCGTCGTTATCAGACCCCACCCCCTCTCTGCCCCCAGCAGGAAACACTGCGAACACTTCCTGGTTCCATAAAAGGTTGTCGGTCCATCAGCGGGCGGGAGTTGTGGGGTCGTAACCATGACGACGGGCCTCAGGATTTGTTGTCGTCGTAGAGGTCGAGCGAAGCCTGAATGTCCGGCAGCTCCATCTCACAGACCACGCTGCGCGGAGACATCGAGTTCCTGTTGAAGAAGTGACCGCCGCCTGGAGAGACAGAGAAACAACCACGTTAACACAAAACGACCACGATAACACAAACGACCACATTAACATAAAATGACCACAATAACACAAAACAACCACCTTAACATAAAATGACCACGATAACACAAACGACCACGTTAACACAAAACGACCACAATAACACAAACTACCACATTAACATAAAATGAACACGTTAACACAAGTGACCACGATAACACAAACAACCACCTTAACATAAAATGACCACGATAACACAAACGACCACGTTAACACAAGTGACCACGATAACACAAACAACCACATTAACATAAAATGACCACGTTTACACAAAATGACCACGATAACATAAAATGACCACAATAACACAAAACAACCACCTAAACATAAATTGACCACGATAACACAAACGACCACGTTAACACAAAACGACCACAATAACACAAACTACCACATTAACATAAAATGACCACGTTAACACAAGTGACCACGATAACACAAACAACCACATTAACATAAAATGACCACGTTTACACAAAATGACCACGATAACACGAAACGACCAAGTTAACACAAACAACTACGTTAACACACATTAACACAAACGACCATGTTAACACAAACTACTACGTTAACACAAAACGACCACGTTAACACAAACAACTACGTTAACACACAATAACACAAACGACCATGTTAACACAAACTACTACATTAACACAAACAACTACGTTAACACAAATGACCACGTTAACACAAAACGACCACGTTAACACAAAAAACTACGTGAACACAAAACGACCACGTTAACACAAACTACTACGTTAACACAAAACGACCACGTTAACACAAACTACTACTTTAACACAAAACGACCACGTTAACACAAACTACTACTTTAACACAAACTACTACGTTAACACAAACAACTATGTTAACACAAACGACCACATTAACACAAAACTACCACGTTAACACAAATGACCACATAAACACAAACGACCATGTTAACACAAACGACCACGTTAACACAAACGACCATATTAACACAAACGACCATGTTAACACAAACGACCATATTAACACAAACGACCATGTTAACACAAACGACCATATTAACACAAACTACCACGTTAACACAAATGACCACATAAACACAAACGACCATGTTAACACAAACGACCATATTAACACAAACGACCATGTTAACACAAACGACCACGTTAACACAAACGACCACATTAACACAAAACTACCACGTTAACGCAAACAACTAAGTGTTGTTGTTTATGTTAACGTGTAAACATAAGCGACTTCGCCGGTCTGCTCCGTGCTAATGTGTGACGCTGCGTTCTTACTGGTCACTGCGATGGTGATGTCAGCAGGCGTTCTGGGCGTGGCCTCGGGGTGCGGCGGGCTGAGCGGCTCCAGGCTGATGGACGGCTGGCTGCTGTCGCCCAGCGGCGCCCTCTGGCTGCTGGACGCCTGACTGACGCCCAGACGCTCGACGTCCAACACCACGCTGTCCACGCAGGGAAGACTGGTCTGAGGACAGACAGAGGACAGAGACAATAAGAGTCAGTAACTAGAGAACCCTCAGGTCAGATGTTGACGTCATAGTATATAGATAACCAGAAGGACTGTGCATGTTATGAAAAAAGCGTCAAATTTGGTATGCTTGTAGCCAAAGACATATAGAAAAAAATTCGATCAACATGGCGGCCATTCTTTTTTTCAACTGTTTATAGACAGATAATACATAATATATTTCACATTAACAATGGATAATATGTAAAATAAGCATCAAATTTGGTACCGTTATGGCAAAATTCCCCCCAAAAAATACAGATGTGGACCCTCATAAATGATCAATATGGCGGTCATTTTCCAAATTGCTTGCCAGTGACAACTGCTTTCAGATCAATTTTCATATTTTTTAAAAAAATGGTCACTATATTGAAAAGTCTTGAACTACATGTTCCCTATTTCTCTGGCTTTAATTGTACCAAATTTATGATTCTATCATCTATTATCTATTATTAATGTGAAATTTAATCTCAAAACAGGCGGTCATTGGCGGCCATTTTCAAGATGGCGGCCATATTGAAAAGTCATCGTGCCTCCACATCTAATTTTGTTCTACATGTCTTTGGCTACAAGTGGACCAAATTTGAGGCTTTTATCATAAAATGCACAATAATCCCTCTATCATTTCTCGCTGAGCTGCTCCACTATCAGTAAGAATTATTCATGTATTCGCTCTGTGAATCTGATCCAGAATCCAACGGTTCAAGCGGTTCTCCCTCGGTCCCAGTTCTGTCTCCCACTAAAGAGAACCTGGTCCCGGGTCTCTGTGGCGTCCTGCTGAGGGACCGACGGCGGGACGTAGAGACGCTCCCGGTGTGTCTGACTCACCATGATGCCGAGAGCTTTGAGGATGTTGAGTTTACACATCGGACAGGTGCAGTGCTCGTTCAGCCAGGGGTCCACACACACCTTATGGAAGACATGTCTGCACACACACACACACACACACACACACACACACACACACACACACACACACCATCAGAACTGAGCATGGTATAAGTGCAGTTATCAATTATTACAGGTATAACTCCGTTATTACAGGTATAACTCCGTTATTACAGGTATAACTCTGTTATTACAGGTATAACTCTGTTATTACAGGTATAACTCTGTTATTACAGTTATCAGTTATTACAGGTATAACTCTGTTATTACAGTTATCAATTATTACAGTTATATCTCTGTTATTACAGTTATCAATTATTACAGGTATAACTCTGTTATTACAGGTATAACTCTGTTATTACAGTTATCAGTTATTACAGGTATAACTCTGTTATTACAGTTATCAATTATTACAGGTATATCTCTGTTATTACAGGTATAACTCTGTTATTACAGTTATAACTGTTATTACAGGTATAACTCTGTTATTACAGGTATATCTCCGTTATTACAGTTATAACTCAGTTATTACAGTCATAACTCTGTTATTACAGTTTTAACTGTTATTACAGGTATATCTCCGTTATTACAGTTATAACTGTTATTACAGGTATAACTCTGTTATTACAGTTATAACTGTTATTACAGGTATAACTCTGTTATTACAGTTATATCTCCGTTATTACAGTTAAAACTCAGTTATTACAGTCATAACTCTGTTATTACAGTTTTAACTGTTATTACAGGTATATCTCCGTTATTACAGTTATAACTCAGTTATTACAGGTCAGACTCACTTGCAGGGCAGAATGCGGACGACGTCGTTGAGCTGGTACGCCTCGATACACACCGCACAGTGGTTAAAGTCTGGATCCGTCTCCTGCACACACACACACACACACACACACACACCAGGACGATTAATATCATTAATATTAATAATATTACTATATTACTTCTAGTATTATGATTGATTATTTTTTACACATTCTGTGCTGTGATTTGTATCTGGGTGAATAATATCGGGATAGTATTTAATAATAACTGTTCTTCTTGTCAGATCTGATTTATGTTCATCTTCCCGTGACCTCTGACCTCTGTGTCAGAGCGAGACGCCGTCCATCACGCCTGTCAGCACCACAGAAGAAGAAACTGACCTTGTCTCCTTTCTTCACGGTCCTGGTGGTCAGCTTCCCCATCGCCTTCTTGGCCGCATCGCCGAGACGACGCTGAGACAAAACGTTTACCACGTTAACACAAATTAACACGTTAAAAACTATCATTATTATTGGTATTAGCCTGTTAGCTGTGTATTAGCCTTATAGTTGTGTTTTAGCCTGTTAGCTGTGTATTAGCCTGTTAGCTGTGTATTAGCCTTCTAGTTGTGTTTTAGCCTGTTAGCTGTGTATTAGCCTGTTAGCTGTGTATTAGCCTGTGAGCCTGTTAGCTGTGTATTATCCTGTTAGCCTGTTAGCTGTGTATTAGCCATCTTAGCGTGTTAGCTGTGTATTCGCCTGTTAGCTGTGTATTAGCCTGTTAGCTGTGTATTAGCCTGTTAGCGGTGTATTAGCCTGTTAGCTGTGTATTAGCCTGTTAGCAGTAGGTTAGCCTGTTAGCAGTCTGTTAGCCTGTTAGCGTGCCACCTGGCTGCGGTCGCGGGCACTGGTGTAGCGGATCTTCTGGATGAAGTAGAAGATGAGCCAGGCGGACGAGATGATCATGAGGACGATGAAGGAGATGGAGACGAAGACCAGCGAGCCGCGGTTGATGTTCTTGGTGGGACCTCGTTGACCCACGACCACCGAGACCAAAACCGTCAGGTTCCTCTCCAGCTGGGCCAGGATCTCCTTACCGTACGTCTCCGTGATCATGACCGCCACCGTGTCCCCGGTACCTGCACACACCAGGACCAGGATCTGAGCTCTCAGGGACAACAAATAACAATAAATAACAATAAATGATAATACATAATAAATCAAACAGAAAGCTACAATTTCAGTTTTTCGTTGAATAAATGTTAAAAAAGAGTAAAAACATTCTGAAACAGCGTCACAGTTATTGTTGTTTATTATTATTATTATTTATTTCTGCTCTCAGATTGTTTTTGTTGGTTCTCGGTGGCAGACACACACACACACACACACACACACACACAAACACACACAAACACACACACACACACATACACAGTATGAGGTCACGGTGACCTCATCAATAATGACACGTTCCCGTTTATATTTAGACCTCGACATCGATCCTCAGGAAGTCTCACACACACACACACACACACACTCCTCCTCTAGGTCACATCTACAGGAAAACTCAACATTACAGGCTAGCTCTTTATGCTAAGCTAGGCTAACTCTTCTCCCCTGTTTCCAGTCTTTATGCTAAGCTAGGCTAACTGTTTCCAGTCTTCATGCTAAGATAGGCTAACTCTTTCCCTCTGTTTCCAGTCATTATGCTAAGCTAGGCTAACTGTTTCCAGTCTTCATGCTAAGATAGGCTAACTCTTTCCCTCTGTTTCCAGTCATTATGCTAAGCTAGGCTAACTGTTTCCAGTCTTCATGCTAAGATAGGCTAACTCTTTCCCTCTGTTTCCAGTCTTTATGCTAAACTAGATTAACTGTTTCCATTCTTCATACTTTTCCAGTCTTTATGCAAGGCTTGGCTAACTGTTTCCAGTCTTTATGCTAGGCTAACTGTTTCCAGTCTTTATGCTAAGATAGGCTAACTGTTTCCAGTCTTTATGCTAGGCTAACTGTTTCCAGTCTTTATGCTAAGGTAGGCTAACTGTTTCCAGTCTTTATGCTAGGCTAACTGTTTCCAGTCTTTATGCTAAGATAGGCTAACTGTTTCCAGTTTTTATGCTGAGCTAACTGTTTCCAGTCTTTATGCTAAGATAGGCTAACTGTTTCCAGTCTTTATGTTAGGCTAACTGTTTCCAGTCTTTATGCTAAGATAGGCTAACTGTTTCCAGTTTTTATGCTGAGCTAACTGTTTCCAGTCTTTCTGCTATGCTATGCTAACTGTTTCCAGTCTTTATGCTAAGCTAACTGTTTCCAGTCTCTATGCTATGCTAACTATTTCCAGTCTTTATGCTATGCTAACTGTTTCCAGTCTTTATGCTATGCTAAGCTAACGGTTTCCAGTCTTTATGCTAAGCTAACTATTTCCAGTCTTTATGCTACGCTAGGCTAACTGTCTCTGTGTGACACGGGATGATGTCGCTCTGACCTTCGTGTCCCATCTTGACCGTCTTGTCGGTGGAGTTGTTGTAGATGAGGACGGCGGTGGCGTTGAAGGACGCCGCCTTCAGGATCTTCTCCTTAAAGGTGCAGTTCCCTCGCTGCAGCAGCGCCACCCAGTGGACGCCGCGGGGCGGGGCCAGGAACCGCGTGGCCGGGTCGCAGCCCTGCCGGTCCACCACTGCAGAGACACACGTTAGAAACGTTAACGTCACTCTGTTTACAAGTAAACAACAACACATCAGCAAGGCATTGTGGGTCTGTTAGATCAGATGTTCCACTTCAAACAAACAAAACAACAACAAATTTATGTAACACCGCGGTGAGGTTGTATCTTATTTTGTGTTCTGGTCTTGTTATATCCTGTTTTATTTTGAAGTAGTAACTCTCCTCTCATTTCAGGTCACTGGTCCTTCCCCGTGTGTCATCTGTCAGATTGTCTCCCCCAATTACTGATTGTGTTCACCTGGTGCTCCCTTCCCTCCATGTGTTCCAATAGTTCACCTGGTGCTCCCTTCCCTCCATGTGTTCCAATAGTTCACCTGGTGCTCCTTCCCTCCATGTGTTCCAATAGTCTGTTCACCTGGTGCTCCCTTCCCTCCATGTGTTCCAATAGTCTGTTCACCTGGTGCTCCCTTCCCTCCATGTGTTCCAATAGTCTGTGTTCACCTGGTGCTCCCTTCCCTCCATGTGTTCCAATAGTCTGTTCACCTGGTGCTCCCTTCCCTCCATGTGTTCCAATAGTTCACCTGGTGCTCCCTTCCCTCCATGTGTTCCAATAGTTCACCTGGTGCTCCCTTCCCTCCATGTGTTCCTATAGTCTGTTCACCTGGTGCTCCCTTCCCTCCATGTGTTCCAATAGTCTGTGTTCACCTGGTGCTCCCTTTCCTCCATGTGTTCCAATAGTCTGTGTTCACCTGGTGCTCCCTTCCCTCCATGTGTTCCAATAGTTCACCTGGTGCTCCCTTCCCTCCATGTGTTCCAATAGTCAGTGTTCACCTGGTGCTCCCTTCCCTCCATGTGTTCCAATAGTCTGTGTTCACCTGGTGCTCCCTTCCCTCCATGTGTTCCAATAGTCTGTGTTCACCTGGTGCTCCCTTCCCTCCATGTGTTCCAATAGTTCACCTGGTGCTCCCTTCCCTCCATGTGTTCCAATAGTCTGTTCACCTGGTGCTCCCTTCCCTCCATGTGTTCCAATAGTCTGTTCACCTGGTGCTCCCTTCCCTCCATGTGTTCCAATAGTCTGTGTTCACCTGGTGCTCCCTTCCCTCCATGTGTTCCAATAGTCTGTTCACCTGGTGCTCCCTTCCCTCCATGTGTTCCAATAGTTCACCTGGTGCTCCCTCCCCTCCATGTGTTCCAATAGTCTGTGTTTCCTTGTCTTGGTCCAGTGTGTTTGATCCGTCACCATAGTTACCAGTTATCTCCTTCTTGCCACAGTTTGTCTTGTTTTCGGCCTTTTGATTCCTCACAAGAGTGATTTTTCTTTGTAATTAATTAGCGTAGCTTAGTTCTTAGTTTCATAGTTTTTCTAGTCAGCCGTTTAGTTTTTCCTCCTTTTGGAGTGATTTTGTGTTCTTTATTATTTTCCCCCTTTAGTCTTTATCCAGTTTTTCATAGTGTTTTCTAGAATCTTTTATTTTTCCTATCAGGTTTGGTTCCTCCCTTTTGGAGGGCCTTTTGTTTGTAGGAGGCTTTATTTTATTGTTTTCCCCTTATCTTAGATTAGGATTATTTAGTTTATTAGTGTAGATAGCTTTCAGAGATTTTCCTTCGTTGGAGCGACTTTTCTTTCTTAGATTTCTACCCAGAGTCAGGAGTTTCATAGCCCTTTTCTTTCACTCAGTGAGGTTTTCCTTGCTGCCTTTTTAAATAAAGAGATTTTAAGTTCACCTGCTCTGCATCTGAATCCTGACTTCAGCCCGGCTTGACAATTTATTTAATTTAATCCCTCTCATTTGTGTTTTATGTTTAATGAGCCACTGCAGATGAATGAGGTGTTTATTATTAATAATGTGTTTGTTGGTGTGTAGCTCCAGTCTGACTGATCTCAGAGTCTCTGGGCTCCAGCAGCAGCTGCAGTGTCCTTCAGTAAGAGGGCACAGACTGAAACCTGAAACCTGACAGCAGCCACGCATCCATCCGCTGCAGTACTGCATGTACTACTGCATGTACTACTGCATGTACTACTGCATGTACTGCATTAACTACCATATGTACTGCATGTATTACTGAATGTACTACTGTACTACAACACATTCCTTGCCAGATGAAATAATACATGCCCCTAAAATTAAATTTAGGAAACAAACTTAGTTTACTCAAATCAAGTAAAGTACTCTAACTACTTTGACTACTTTATCACTGAGCTCATTAATCTTATTCTTATATTTCCACAAACAGTCTTGACGTGCAGTGTTGCACATTTAAAAAAAAAAAAAAAAGTTTCAGAGAAATATCTCACTAAATATCAGAGCAAATAAATCCTAAAGAAATTACCTTCAGCATGAAGTAATAACAGTGAAACTGTCACCAAAGTTACCAGTTCTTTTCCTTCTCTACACCAAAATGTTTACTACACATCCTTTCACCGACACATCCTTTCACCGACACATCCTACCACAGACACATCCTACCACCGACACATCCTACCACTGACACATCCTTTCACTGACACATCCTACCACTGACACATCCTACCACCGACACATCCTACCATTGACACATCCTTTCACCGACACATCCTACCACTGACACATCCTTTCACCAACACATCCTACCACTGACACATCCTTTCACCGACACATCCTTTCACCGACACATCCTACCACCGACACATCCTACCACCGACACATCCCACCACTGACACATCCTTTCACCGACACATCCTTTCACCGACACATCCTTTCACCGACACATCCTTTCACCGACACATCCTTTCACCGACACATCCTTTCACCGACACATCCTTTCACCGACACATCCTACCACTGACACATACTACCACAGACACATCCTACCACTGACACATCCTACCACAGACACATCCTACCACAGACACATCCTTTCACCGACACATCCTACCACTGACACATCCTACCACAGACACATCCTTTCACCGACACATCCTTTCACTGACACATCCTACCACTGACACATCCTACCACTGACACATCCTACCACTGACACATCCTACCACCAACACATCCTTTCACTGACACATCCTACTACTGACACATCCTACCACCAACACATCCTTTCACTGACACATCCTACTACTGACACATCCTTTCACTGACACATCCTACCACAGACACATCCTACCACCAACACATCCTTTCACTGACACATCCTACTACTGACACATCCTTTCACTGACACATCCTACCACCGACACATCCTTTCACTGACACATCCTACTACTGACACATCCTAGCACCGACACATCCTTTCACCGACACATCCTACCACTGACACATCCTTTCACTGACACATCCTTTCACCGACACATCCTACCACAGACACATCCTTTCACTGACACATCCTTTCACTGACACATCCTTTCACTGACACATCCTACCACTGACACATCCTTTCACTGACACATCCTACCACTGACACATCCTTTCACCGACACATCCTACCACTGACACATCCTTTCACCGAGACAACCTACCACTGACACATCCTTTCACCGACACATCCTACCACTGACACATCCTTTCACCGACACATCCTACCACTGACACATCCTTTCACCGACACATCCTACCACCGACAAATCCTACCACTGACACATCCTTTCACCGACACATCCTTTCACCGACACATCCTTTCACCGACACATCCTTTCACTGACACATCCTACCACTGACACATCCTACCACTGACACATCCTTTCACCGACACATCCTTTCACCGACACATCCTTTCACCGACACATCCTTTCACTGACACATCCTACCACTGACACATCCTACCACTGACACATCCTTTCACCGACACATCCTATCACTGACACATCCTACTACTGACACATCCTTTCACCGACACATCCTACCACCAACACATCCTTTCACTGACACATCCTACTACTGACACATCCTTTCACCGACACATCCTATCACTGACACATCCTACTACTGACACTTCCTTTCACCGACACATCCTACCACCAACACATCCTTTCACTGACACATACTACTACTGACACATCCTACCACCGACACATCCTACCACCGACACATCCTACCACCGACACATCCTACCACTGACACATCCTTTCACCGACACATCCTTTCACCGACACATCCTTTCACCGACACATCCTACCACCGACACATCCTTTCACCGACACATCCTACCACCGACACATCCTACCACTGACACATCCTTTCACCGACACATCCTTTCACTGACACATCCTTTCACTGACACATCCTACCACTGACACATACTACCACAGACACATCCTACCACTGACACATCCTACCACAGACACATCCTACCACAGACACATCCTTTCACCGACACATCCTACCACTGACACATCCTACCACTGACACATCCTTTCACTGACACATGCTACCACTGACACATCCTTTCACCGACACATCCTACCACAGACACATCCTTTCACCGACACATCCTTTCACTGACACATCCTACCACTGACACATCCTACCACTGACACATCCTACCACTGACACATCCTACCACCAACACATCCTTTCACTGACACATCCTACTACTGACACATCCTACCACCAACACATCCTTTCACTGACACATCCTACCACCGACACATCCTTTCACTGACACATCCTACTACTGACACATCCTAGCACCGACACATCCTTTCACCGACACATCCTACCACTGACACATCCTTTCACTGAGACATCCTTTCACTGACACATCCTTTCACCGACACATCCTACCACAGACACATCCTTTCACTGACACATCCTTTCACTGACACATCCTTTCACTGACACATCCTACCACTGACACATCCTTTCACTGACACATCCTACCACTGACACATCCTTTCACCGACACATCCTACCACTGACACATCCTTTCACCGACACAACCTACCACTGACACATCCTTTCACTGACACATCCTACCACTGACACATCCTTTCACCGACACATCCTACCACTGACACATCCTTTCACCGACACATCCTACCACCAACACATCCTTTCACTGACACATCCTACTACTGACACATCCTTTCACCGACACATCCTATCACTGACACATCCTACTACTGACACTTCCTTTCACCGACACATCCTACCACCAACACATCCTTTCACTGACACATACTACTACTGACACATCCTACCACTGACACATCCTTTCACTGACACATCCTACCACTGACACATCCTACCACTGACACATCCTTTCACCGACACATCCTATCACTGACACATCCTACTACTGACACATCCTTTCACCGACACATCCTACCACCAACACATCCTTTCACTGACACATCCTACTACTGACACATCCTTTCACTGACACATCCTATCACTGACACATCCTACTACTGACACTTCCTTTCACCGACACATCCTACCACCAACACATCCTTTCACTGACACATCCTACCACCGACACATCCTACCACAGACACATCCTTTCACTGACACATCCTTTCACCGACACATCCTACCACAGACACATCCTACCACCGACACATCCTACCACTGACACATCCTTTCACTGACACATCCTACCACTGACACATCCTACCACCGACACATCCTACCACAGACACATCCTTTCACTGACACATCCTACCACAGACACATCCTACTACTGACACATCCTTTCACCGACACATCCTTTCACTGACACATCCTACTACTGACACATCCTTTCACCGACACATCCTACCACTGACACATCCTTTCACTGACACATCCTTTCACCGACACATCCTACCACTGACACATCCTTTCACTGACACATCCTACTACTGACACATCCTACTACTGACACATCCTTTCACTGACACATCCTACTACTGACACATCCTTTCACCGACACATCCTTTCACTGACATATCCTACCACTGACACATCCTTTCACTGACACATCCTACTACTGACACATCCTACTACTGACACATCCTTTCACCAACACATCCTACCATTGTTGCTACCTCAAGTGTACTGTGACCTCAGGTGTGTTGCTACCTCAGGTGTACTGTGACCTCAGGTGTACTGTGACCTCAGGTGTGTTGTGACCTCAGGTGTGATGTGACCTCAGGTGTGTTGCTACCTCAGGTGTACTGTGACCTCAGGTGTACTGTGACCTCAGGTGTGATGTGACCTCAGGTGTACTGTGACCTCAGGTGTACTGCGACCTCAGGTGTGTTGTGACCTCAGGTGTACTGTGACCTCAAGTAGGATGTCACCTCAGGTGTGATGTCACCTCAAGTGTACTGTGACCTCAGGTGTGTTGCTACCTCAGGGTGTGTTGTGACCTCAGGTGTGTTCTGACCTCAGGTGTGTTGTGACCTCAGGTGTGTTGTGACCTCAGGTGTGTTGTGACCTCAGGTGTACTGTGACCTCAGGTGTGATGTCACCTCAGGTGTGATGTCACCTCAAGTGTACTGTGACCTCAGGTGTGTTGTGACCTCAGGTGTGTTGCTACCTCAGGTGTACTGTGACCTCAGGTGTGTTGCTACCTCAGGTGTGTTGTGACCTCAGGTGTACTGTGACCTCAGGTGTACTGTGACCTCAGGTGTGTTGTGACCTCAGGTGTACTGTGACCTCAGGTGTGTTGTGACCTCAGGTGTACTGTGACCTCAGGTGTGTTGCTACCTCAGGTGTGTTGCCACCTCGGGTGTGCTGTGGCCTCAGGTGTGTTACTACCTCAGGTGTAGTGTGACCTCAGGTGTACTGTGACCTCAGGTGTGATGTCACCTCAAGTGTACTGTGACCTCAGGTGTGTTGTGACCTCAGGTGTGTTGCTACCTCAGGTGTACTGTGACCTCAGGTGTACTGTGACCTCAGGTGTGTTGTGACCTCAGGTGTACTGTGACCTCAGGTGTACTGTGACCCCAGGTGTGTTGCAACCTCAGGTGTACTGTGACCTCAGGTGTGCTGCAACCTCAGGTGTACTGTGACCTCAGGTGTGCTGTGACCTCAGGTGTGATGTCACCTCAGGTGTGTTCTAACCTCAGGTGTGCTGTGACCTCAGGTGTGCTGTGACCTCAGGTGTACTGTGACCTCAGGTGTGTTGCAACCTCAGGTGTGTTGCTACCTCAGGTGTACTGTGACCTCAGGTGTGCTGCAACCTCAGGTGTACTGTGACCTCAGGTGTGTTGCTACCTCAGGTGTACTGTGACCTCAGGTGTGTTCTGACCTCAGGTGTGATGTCACCTCAGGTGTGTTCTGACCTCAGGTGTGATGTCACCTCAGGTGTGCTGTGACCTCAGGTGTGCTGCAACCTCAGGTGTACTGTGACCTCAGGTGTGCTGTGACCTCAGGTGTGTTGTGACCTCAGGTGTGTTGTGACCTCAGGTGTGCTGTGACCTCAGGTGTACTGTGACCTCAGGTGTGCTGTGACCTCAGGTGTGCTGTGACCTCAGGTGTGTTGTGACCTCAGGTGTGCTGTGACCTCAGGTGTGCTGTGACCTCAGGTGTGCTGTGACCTCAGGTGTGTTGTGACCTCAGGTGTGTTGTGACCTCAGGTGTGCTGTGACCTCAGGTGTGCTGTGACCTCAGGTGTGTTGTGATCTCAGGTGTGCTGTGACCTCAGGTGTGATGTGACCTCAGGTGTGTTGTGACCTCAGGTGTGATGTGACCTCAGGTGTGCTGTGACCTCAGGTGTGCTGTGACCTCAGGTGTGATGTGACCTCAGGTGTGTTGTGACCTCAGGTGTGTTGTGACCTCAGGTGTGATGTGACCTCAGGTGTGCTGTGACCTCAGGTGTGTTGTGACCTCAGGTGTGTTGTGACCTCAGGTGTGCTGTGACCTCAGGTGTGCTGTGACCTCAGGTGTGTTGTGACCTCAGGTGTGCTGTGACCTCAGGTGTGCTGTGACCTCAGGTGTGATGTGACCTCAGGTGTGCTGTGACCTCAGGTGTGTTGTGACCTCAGGTGTGCTGTGACCTCAGGTGTGATGTGACCTCAGGTGTGATGTGACCTCAGGTGTGTTGTGACCTCAGGTGTGATGTGACCTCAGGTGTGTTGTGACCTCAGGTGTGTTGTGACCTCAGGTATGTTGTGACCTCAGGTGTGCTGTGACCTCAGGTGTGCTGTGACAGGTGTTCTGTGATGTCATACCTCCGTGGTGCGGTGCAGGTGCGATGACGACGCCCCGGGTGTCGACCTTAGGTGAGTTCTGTCCGTACGTCCCCTCGTCGCTGCTCATCAGGTGGACGGTGTTGCCGCGTCCGTCCAGCACCGTGGCGTTCACCGTGGCGCTCACGTATTCCTCTGACACCATGTTCCTGTCGGAGCGGACCGCCCACGCTGAGGGGGACAGGACCAGCACCTGGACCAGGACCCGGACCAGGACCGAGGGGACAGGGGACCAGGTCCCTCTCAGGGACATCATGCCGTCCTCTCAGTCTTCGTTACATCCAACCTGTCAGGAGACAAAAACAACAACAAACTCTTTTAAACGTCCTGAAGAGGATCCAACCGTCTCCTGCTGGTTGTCCTGAACTCTGCTGAGAGTTATACGTCTCTGAAGACAAGCTGTCTCTCGTCTTTGTCTCTCGTCTTTGTCTCTCGTCTTTGTCTCTCGTCTTTGTCTTTCGTTTTTGTCTCTCGTTTTTGTCTCGTCTTTGTCTCTCGCCTTTGTCTCTCGTCTTTGTCTCTCGTCTTTGTCTTTCGTTTTTGTCTCTCGTTTTTGTCTCGTCTTTGTCTCTCG